>NC_056524.1:162072371-162176759 GCF_019175285.1 Sceloporus undulatus
TCAGATCATTTTATTGTTAATTTACAACTATTGTTGTCCCCCTTTTGTTGGTTTGTAGTATTATATAAGCCTGCTGCTTCTTGTTTGTGTTTGATAAAGCACAAATTGAGTCATATCATCATCATCATCATCATCATCTCTATTCCAACTTTTTCTCAGAATGGAACTCAAAACAGTTTGCAGTGATTAAAAACCATTGTTAAAAATTCACAAAATACAACAGGTGAAACACAATTAAACAATCAGACAAAAAATAAACCAGGTTAAAACATATAATAATTAAAACACGCAGAGAGAACAATTGGTAATATCCAGCATGTTGTGTAAGATCGGCCTTATGTCCCTGTCCCCTGCAAAGCTAACTGTTCCCAAATTGTAGTCCAATGAAAGAGTTTTACAAAAACATTTCTCTGAAGATGCCATCCACAGGTGCTAGCGAAAAGTCAGGAATAAACTCTTCTAGAACATGGCCACATAGCCTGAAAAACCCACGAAAAACTATAGTTTTACCTCTCTTAGAGGGGGAATCCTAAACAGGGGAATCCTAAACAAGAGGAAACCAAAGCACTAGGACCTAGAAGTTTTCCACCTGCATTGAAATCTCTCAATACCATCAATAACTCACTACATCTCAGACACAATGTAGGCCTATGATTACATCATCATTTTAATCCTGTATGGTTTTTTTTATCATCCTTGCCATATGAAGAAGCCATTGAAACTTCAAAACCTTGCATAATGTTGTGATGATCCCCTGTGGTCCAAGCAGCCAAACAGCAGGCCTGCCTTGGGTCTTAGCCCCAGCAGATCCTTAGCTTCTCCCTGAGTCTCCTGGTCTATGTTCCTGCTCCTTGTGGAGTTGAAGATGACCTCTGGAGATACTTGTATCTCGCTGTCACCACCCAGTGAATTCGTATTGGATTTCCCTTAACATACACTGTGACTTGTTACAGACTTATAGTTCTTCTTTGCTAATCTTCTCAAGCATCAACTGATCTGGGACACGTGGAAAAGAGTGTTGAAGTAGCAGATACTTTTAAGGAAGTATTTATTATAATTAAACAAAACAGAACAAAAAGATAGAAATCATGCAAGATCCTAAGGGCCTTGCAGGTAGAAAATGTGCAATTCTAAAAGTATTCATTTCATGCAAGCAGCCGGAAAAATAATACATAAGGCCTAAACATCCTGATCTGACACATTCTCACCTAACTGATATATTGATGTAATATGCCGGCCTTGATGGATTTGACATATAGTTACAGGTCTTAGCTTAGCATAGACTATCTGCCTGAATTATGCCTTCTTGCTGTAGGCACAACACTACAGTTTTCCTAACCTGTAAAACTAACTCAAGGGAGACATCCCCACCTTGAATTCTAACTGTAGAAACCACTAACTGCAGAAGACTCTTTCTCTGCCTCTTTCTCCAACTGTCACCTGGTCTCAGAGGCTCTTTCTCTTAGAAGCTTCCGGAAGAACTCTTGCTCCTGCTCACTGATTGGTCAAGTGAGCCTTCCATCAGCTGTGATGTCATTACTTATTTGCATCTGCCTCCCTCCCAGCTTACTCTCATTACCTGGCAGAAGTCTTCCAATGACTAGAGACCCAGTCATTACAAATGCATTGTGTAATTTCGAATTAGCCAAATAAAGGTAAGCTTCCTTGTGGATTTTGTCCAACAATCCAAGATATCTTGTTGGTCTTTGTCTGGTATTCTATAAAACCATTCTGGAGTGAAGTTGGGGGTCTTCTCTCAATCTCAAAGTGGATGCCTCCATAAATCATGTCAAAATACTCTGGACTGTTCCCAGAGTATTCTGACCCCATATTTAACCCGGCCTCCCATACCTGCTGCAGCAAAAGGCAGTAGTGATGGGTGACAGCCTTTCTACACAGTCTCTTTGAGTTGGCCACCTCTGTCTCTATGAGCATAAGTTGCTTTTTAGGTCAGAAAGAGTAGCTAAGCCATGTTCTGATCGCAGAGGGATTTGCGAGAAGATAGCAATAAGTAATATGACTTCCTACAATTAATATTACTCAATAATTATGCCCACATTTGGAAAGACCTATTGTATTGTCTCACTGTAGAATAAGGTTATTGCTGTATTTCTGCCTTCTGCTAAGCATGGAGAAGCACATCAACAGAAGATTGCTCACTAGGTAACTACTGACATATAATGATGCATGGATTAACTATGATCTGGATGGTGGACTGGCAACCAGAAGTAATGAAATCACAGATTCTCAAGGTATTAAAGGTGATAAATTTGGTTCTATGATATTGTAAAAGAACAGTTCCATTGATTTCAACAAGAGTACACTGTAATGATGCTCCATATTTTCCTATAACAAGGAAAACTGTTCCAAAGTAAGTTTTATCAGTGTGATATTTAACCAACTTTAGTAATGAAGCTGCTTTATTACTGACACAGTGATGATTTCCATTCTGTTTAATTTAATGTCTGTTTGACTAGTAAACTGCCAAATTAATGAATTTGATCTCCTACAGACAGTTTTATTCAACTAATTTATACGAGTTTATTTGAATTCCCATGCATATGAAAGGCAAACCCATCTATTAGGCTTATTATCTGCTTGGTCACTTGCTTTTCTTTCTTTTTATTAATCAATTCTAATCTATGCAGATGAAATAACTTTCCACAATATGAAATTAATTTAATGACATAACAGACTGATTGTGATCCTCAAATGGCAGGCATGGATGGCTTAGTTACCTTAAAGTTTTTCTAGAAGGTTTCTGTTGCTTCAGCAGATTCCTTTTAGTGTTTTCAACATGATGTTATTGTACATTACTTTCAAACAATAATTAGGATAGCAGAATAAATCAAAAAGTAAGCCTTCTTATGAAGCGCCTGTCCATTTTAGTTTTGCTAAAGTTCTTGTTTCCCTGCCTTGTACATTCATTTTAGCTTATTTTCACATCTGTTAATACAGCAATAGTGATGTCAGCATGACAATCTGTACTTGGCTTTGTGTGAATTTCCCTTTAGGTACACATCTTTGCACAGAGTTTTTGTAATCAGCACTTTTTGTGAGTGTCGCCCCAACATAGGACCATAGCATTAATTTCCATGCAAGCAAAATTATGCCCACAATTTTGCAAGATAGACTCCAATCATACATAGAGAAAGAAATCCTAGAGGTTCAAGCATGATTCAGGAAAGGAAGAGGCACTAGGGACCACATTTCAAACATGCAATAGCGAATAAAGTACACCAAGGAATTCCAGGAAAAAGTCAGCATGTGTTTTATAGAGTATAGCAAGGCCTTTGACTGCATCATGAAAAATTATGAATGGCTCTTAAGGACATGGGAGTGACACACTTTCTAATGAGAAATGTGTAGTTAGGACAAGAAGCTACTGCTGGAATTGAGTAAAAAGAAACAGAATGATTCCCAATTGGCAAAGGGATCAGACAAAGCTGCATTCTGTCACTCTATTTATTCACCTTGTGTGCAGAAAATATCATATGAAGATCATATCTAGATTCAGAAGAAGTAGGAGTGAAGATACGAGGAAGGGACCCGTCTTGAATCCCATTGTGGAGGACAGAGAGACTTGGAGGTGTCTCATTCACAGGGTCTCCAAGAGTCAGGGATGACTTGACAGTTAACAACAACAACGCTACTCTCCCAGCAAAGCATTGTTGTGTTTAATTTCCATTAATGTATTTTTTTTTTTTTGTGGATATGTTGAGTCATGGACCAGATTACAAAATTCTGAAAAATGAGGATTTTAGCTTGCAGGTACATTCTGGCATATTTATGGTCTGAGCACATCTAACTGTGGTAAATCTGTACAATAATTTGAACTTGTGGCAGGCTCCCAAACATCATTTGATTTGACTATAAGCAGAAGTTGGAAAAAGACTTTTAATGATTACAACTTCAAAAATCAGGCTGGAAGATTCTGGGGGTAGTAGACAGAAACAGTTACTTCTCCAACTCTGGCTAGATGTGATGGAAAACAGTTTCTGCTCCACTGTGAAGTATTGGGAATGTATGACAAGACCCCATGGGCACTAAGTTATTTTCTTCACCAAGTTAAATGACTGCATTGGATTTCAGAATGTGCTCTTTCTGATGAAACATTTTATATGCTGTCTTGAAGGCTGCTTTTCTATCTGTCCTTTTACAGGGTATCATTTCCCTGATTATATTTTGAACATAAGACATCTAGTTTTCATTTCAGCAGCTGGCAAGGGTGAAAATATTGCTTTAAAAAAAGAAAGAAAAAAAGAAGACGTTAAATGAGAATGTAAAATGAAAAGTCCTATGATTTGACTGGAGGGTCTAGCTTGTTTCTTTTGTTCAGTTTCCAACAAAACGAGTCTGATCAAGATATGACTCAAATGCCAACTCCACCAGCAGTTGATCTGGATGCCGTTTAGGAGTGACAACTGGACACATTTCACTGGAATCCAAGTTTATTGAGATATGTGATATCAATGGTAGTTTAAGAAGATTCTCAAAGTTGGCCCTGGCATGTAACATAGGTACTGCATATAGGATGGGTCTTGAAAATATTACTGCTAAAAATTATAATTCCCAGAGTCCTTCAGCCAGCATGACAAGTAGCTGGAGACTGCTGGCAGATGAGGTCTAAAGAAGAGCCCCTCTCCCCAAGTTCACATTTAGGCTACCTAGTAGAGAAATTGCTATTGAAGCAAAGTCTGCTCTGGGCTTCTGCAGGTGCACAATGTCTTCTCTGCATTACATTAACTGAACAGCTTGACAGGAGGAAACATTGCAATTAGCTTCTCCTTCACCCATTTCCTTCCCAGGTATTGGTACATGAATCATATAAAATTGTCGGGTAGATTTTCCAAATGAGGTTTCTTCAAAGTGTTTGGATCAATAGGCACTTTATTCTGTCTACAGAATTGTGATGCCTGAGACCAAAAACAAAATGAAGGCTCATCAGTTGACATCTCAGGAGGGTATTCCAAAGGGGTGCAAGTTAATCTTAGCAGAAAGGAGAATTTAGGAAGGGATAACAATGTTTTAGGCATTCCAAAGGGCTGTGGTGGTGTTGTTGTTTTCTGGGTCTGTTTTTGTTTTGTGAAACATGTTCTACCCTGTTCATTTGTTTGTTTTTCACAGCAATAAAAGCTTCATCTTTTTTGCATGCAACAAAACAAGTCGCTCTGATAGCCTTTAGGGCTGAAGAGCAGGGTATAAATACCATAATAAATAATAAAGTGCCATGCTAGCTGTAAAACGGTCACAGTCTTGAGATCTGTCAGTCTGGCTTCTTGACAGTTTAAAAGCAACTACTGATCATCTCAGAAAGCTCTGAAGTCCTAGTCAGGTAATGGTGCTGATTATTTGGAGAAAACACATGACAAAGTGCCAACTTATTGGGAAGCAAACTTATATTTGACTCTTCTAATGCATTCTCGACTATGTTTATAACACTCCCCTGTAGCTACTTTTTAATACTTGTTTTTATTGTTGCCATTCCTGCAAACAGAATGAAATAGCAAGTAGACCAGAGACTCTGGTGAAGCAGAGTGCAATACCTTAAGCAGAAACTTTAATTAGTTTATTGTCCCAAAACTTCAGGTTATGGAACATTAGCTCTTGACGCCCAGAGGTCACTGTCAATATATAAAGCAATCAAAATTAATTTTGATGGAAGTTGCATTGTTCTGTGCTTTCTGATTTCGCTCATTAAAAATTAGGAGGGGTTGAGAAGCTTTATCTCCAAAGGTTTTAGTTTGACATTCATGGAACTTGCATCAGCAAGGGATGCAAGTGAGGACTGCCTGGGTGCAGTAAAAACAATGGTTCCTCCACATTCACTGGGGTTAGGGGCACAGGGCCCACAAGAAAGTGGAAAAACTGCTAATATTAAAATATATATATTATTTTAGCTCAGAGAACATCTCTCTAGGAATCTATAGGTCCTCTAGAGCAACTCTATGGTCAATATCTGCTATAAATTGACCATATAATTGTGCTGAAAGACCTACAAATGCCTAAATAAGTGTACTTTCTAGGAATCTCTAGATCCTCCAGCATGATCTTTGGTGGGTGTTGACTATAGAGTCATGCTGGAGGATCTAGACATTTCAAGAGATAACTTATTAATCAAATTTGTGAATAATCAATATTTCTAATAATAAAATGTGTTTGCAGTTAGTTGCTCTTTTCCCTTTCCTGTCATTGGGAGGGGGGGAGCAAAAATGTTGTTATACACAATGTCCAAGAAATTTTGTTGCCTGAGGCAGCACTGCAAATAACATCCCCCCTGGGAATGGAAAGAATATATGGAAATTATATGAAAAATTGGTTTTAAAAAATAGGTTTCTCATGAGGTGAAAACCCTGATGTGGGGAATCTTAGACAGGAAAGAATCGTATGGTCGGAATGTATTCTGACTGAATAATATGTGTGTCTTTTTCTCTTGGTTCAGAAAACAACACTTTCTGTGCAGAAATCAATTTCCCCTGACAGCATTTTCTAATATGGAAAACTTGTTTTTCTGTGCAGCAAATGCTGTATTCTGACACATCCACAGACAAAAATGACTTCCCCCACTTCCAAAGTATAAGTTTTGAACTGTGAATAGTCTTTAAAAACTCCACAGTTTTTAAATAACTTTTTGGAGTGAAAAAATAGTAAAAAATGTTCTTGGTTGTGAAAGCAAAATTAAAATGTGCTGGTTCTGCTCATATATGTGTTTTCGAACTACTTTGTGCAAATATGATCTGCTGGTGGAAGGCGCATGATGATATGTGCTCATATATGTGCGTTAGAACTATTTTCTGCAGAAATTGATCTGCTGGTGGAAGGCATGATGAGTCTCTCTGTCCACTTTCATAACATCCAGCTTAACTCAGGGACAGAATACAAGCTCAGTCTTATTTATCTTATACATGCAGACTGCTTTTCTTTCTTTTTCCTTTCAACCCAAAGGAACAGCAGAAACATGCAGATTCATCCTTATACACATACTTTGACCCTTAATTCTATCAAGAGTTTCCACTTTCCTGACCAGCCAGAGAATGATGTAAAATGGGAAAGAAAAGCAGAGAAGGCAATGGTTTGAGTTAAACTGATCTAGCTATAATTTGGAAGGGATAAGGAGAAATGAAACCCAGTGCTTCCAATGTGTTTGTGAGGGGCCATCCTTCCTGTATAGAAAGCTCTCTCCCCTCTCTCCCTTTCTACTACATCCTTCCTTCTGTCTACTTGGTTATTCATGATTGTATTTGAAGTAGACGTGTGTGTGCTTTAGATCTCAAAATTTAGTGAGCTGAATTTCACCCAGGCCATCACTTATTAACCTTTATACTAATGCAAAATGATCACATGTGAACTTCAGGGCATAAGGTGCATTATGAATACTTATAACAATGGCAGATGTAAGAAAATATATAAGCTATAAGAAAAAAGAGGGAAGAGAAAGTTTGGGGTAGTTTTGGAATAACTGTTCTAACACAGGGAAGGAAATCATATGGTCTTCTAGGAGATACTAGACTGCAGCATCCAGAATTCCTTACCATTGGCTATGCTAGTTAGGACTTAGAAGAATTAACAGCCCAATAACATGTGTAGGGCTGCACAACTCTGATCCCTGTCCTAAAACCATAGGAAACCTCCTTTACCCAAGCACATGAAACCTCTAGGCCCACCAAATTGAGTGACTTTATGTCTGAATTGGCCACTTCTGCAAACAAAGCAGTGTGCGTGTGCATGTGTGTGTGTTGTAAGTAAGTTGTCTAATGGCATGCCAACAATTTGTCTCATTTCCCTCCAGGCTTAGCAGAGTTCATTGACAAAATGTGGCCCAAGATGTTGCTCTCTCATCTTTTAAACAGCATCTTGAATGGGAAGAAGTGAGGATGTTTTCTGTACACAGTCATGTTTGCAATCTTGTTTTCTAATTTTAATAGGGATTTTATTATGCCTTTAAAAATTCATGGTAGGCAATTATAAAATGCAAATAGAGGCCAGATTAGCTGTGGATCCACCATGTGTCAAGCTGGGTGCATATGCGGTAAAGTTCAGTCTTGTTTGCACACTCTGTTTATTTGTTATATGCCGACTACCCCAATCTGCAAACACAAAATGCATAACTTTTTTGCTTTGTGACCTTTTTTAATTGTTTGGTTTTTTTACATGTAAATTGGTTCTGTGTCAGCCAAATACTACCTTAATTAGAAAACGGAAGATGCAGCCGGGCTCCTAATGTTTCCATTAGCTAGTTTAAATAGTCTGCAAATTTGGAACGAAGCCAGATAGTTTATTCAGAGAATAGTTTTAATTGGATTATTGGTACATATATTAATTGATATATCACTAATCCACTGCTGAAATGTAGGAGGAACTGAAAGGCTTCCAACTGATCTCAGAAGTTTTTAATTGAAATATACCTTCAAGAAGAAGGAGCTGCAGCAAAAGGTTCATAGCTATTGCCCCAGGGTAGGTAATGTGTTTAATTTTACAAACAATACTTGACATGTATTATATTAGTGGACATCCACTAACCTGGCATTTCTTTCCTTCTTCCCCCAGCCAAACCTTCTGCAGTATCCCAAAACATGCTCTGAAAAGCTTACCAGATCTCTAAAACAGATTTTGATGGTGCTAATGTTGTTCTTGTGTTTGCCCAAGCTCTATCTACTGCTGGCACTTCTCTGCTACTTGTGAGGTAGTCTGATATTTCAATGGACCCTCAGCCTAGAAATACACCATTGTAGTTCAGGTGTTCCTGAAACCACACTATCAGTCATAAGAATGCAACTGGAAGAAATAGGTCAGTGTGTTCTTCAGACCTGTAGTATAGCTTGAGTTTATTGACTTTAGAGAGCTGGGATCCACTACCAGCAAGGGTATGTCAGTGCTGTAGTGTCATCAATCAGACATCGAAACTTTGACAGTTGTCTCAGAAAAAAGTAGACCTTGTGATGCAGTTGTTAAATGCCTGTACTGCAGCCATTCACTAACAAAGCACAAATTTGTGAGGTCAGTACCAGCCAGGGGCTCAGGCTTGGCTCAAGCTTGCATCATTCCAACGTTGCTAAAATGAGTGCCCAGCTTGTTGGGGGCAATTAGCTTACACATAGTAAACCACTTGTTGTTGTTAACTGCCCTTGACCCATGGCGACCCTGCTGATGAGACATCTCCAAGACCCTCTGTCTCCCACTGCTCTGCCCAACTCCTGCAAACTCATACTTGTGATCTCTTTAATAGAGTCCATCAATCTTGCATGCAGCCTTCCTCTCTTTCTACTTCCCTCCAATTTCCCCAGCATTACTGTTTTTTCAAACGATTCATGCCTTCTCATGATGTATCCAAAGTACAACAACTTGAGTTTTGTCACCTTGGCTACTAGGGAGATTTCTGGCTTGATCTACTCCATGACCCATTTGTTGGTCTTTTGGCTGTCCATGGAATCCTTAGCATTCTTCTCCAGTACCACATTTTCAATGAGTTGATTTTCCTCCCATCCTCCTTCTTAACTTCCAGCTCTCACATCCATACATGACAACAGAGAATACAATGGCTTGTAGGATTCTACCTTTTGTGCTTAGTTGTATATCCTTTCATTTTAGGATCTTCTCTAGTTCTTTCATAGCTGTTCTTCCCATTTTTAATCTTCTTCTGATTTCCTGGTCGCAGTCTCCATTTCTATTTTATTTTATCTCTTTTAATTGATTGTACGTATAGCGCTGTGTAAATTTACAGTGCTATATACATAAAGCTTAATAACAGTAATAATATCAATGTTTGATCCCAGGCATGAGAATTCTTTTACTATTTGTATTTCTTCATTGTCTAATACAAATTTGTGTAGGTACTCTGTGGTCATTATTTTTGTTTTCTTTATGTGCAACAACAGGACTGTCTTTGCACTTTCTTCCTTCATCTTTCTTAGTAGTTGTTCCAGTTGTTCTTTAAGGTTTTCTGCTATTATTATGGTGTCATCTGCATATCTCAGATTGTTGATATTCCTCCCTCCTATTTTCACTCCTCCTTCTTCTGTGTCCAAGCTTGCTTTTCTTACAATATGTTCTGCATATAAGTTGAACAAGTAGGGTGATAGGATACAGCCTTGTTTGACTCCTTTACCAATTGGGAATCATCCTGTTTCTCCATGTTCTGTTCTGACAGTAACCTCTTGTCCTGAGTACAGATTCCTTATCAGAACTATAAGACATCACTTAGGGAGTGCTTAAGTGCACTGATAAGTGGTATAGAAATGCACTTGCTATTGCTATTAAAAGCTTTACCATTATGCAACACCCAGACTGAATAATCTGTTTCCATAAAAATTCATTATTGTATTAATATAGGCTCTTGGGGAGATCTACTTAATGGAAATAGAACAAGAAAGCATCCCCACAAATCCTATAATTTCCTGCTTCTGATTATTAATTTACCTGTAGCCTCATGTTTTGTTTTGTTTTTGTTTTTAAGGAAAGGTTTAAAACAAGGTCCAATTCTGCAGTCTAAACAGGGGTGAATCATCTAACCCAACTGGGGGTTGGAGATTGAGATATCTGTGTGATGGACTCAAAATCCAGGCTCATAGAGGTTTCATTTCTTCTATGTCCACAGTGGCTCCTTACTCAGAGTTGATAACAAGTGTATTGAAGTTAGGATCAAACTTTTCATGAGGAAAGTATTTAAGTATTAAGTTCAATGAACAAATTTCAGAAAGTGTGGAATTTCCCCGCTTCCAGTCCCTCTTATTTCAAGAAAGAAGCTCTAGTCTGGATAATGTAACTCTATTTGGGGGAGGTGGGAAGGAGAGGGATGAAATAAAACCAAACACCGGGCCTTCTAAACCTGGAAGACATCTCATGCAGACTGAGGGTTTTCTTCTGCTCCCTTTGACCTTCTTTGGTGCCCTATGCAAAATGAGAACAGCAATACTGTGGAGACCATGGTCCTTGCAATGCCCTGGGTGTGGCACTAGGTTGAGGGAAAATCAAATTTTGTTTTAAGATCAAAATATATAATTTGATTGTAACTGCAGGCTGGAAAAAATAGAGTTGCTAAGAATGGGTATGGAGCATGGCGATTCTTGCCAGGTTTTTCAAACATCAATGTAGAATCATAGAGTTGGAAGAGACTGCAAAGGCCATCCAGTCCAATCACCTTACTGTGCAGGAAATCTCAATAAAAGCATACTTGAAGGATTGCCATCCAGCCTCTGTTTAAAGACCTCTAAGGAAGGGGACTCCATTACACTCCGAGGGAGTTTGTTCCACTGTCGAACAGCCCTTACTGTCAGGAAGTTTCTCCTAATGTTGGTGGAATCTCTTTTCCTGTAACTGGCATCCATTGCTCCAGGTCCTAGTCTCTGGAGCAGCAGAAACCAAGTCAGCTCCCTCCTCAATATGATATCCCTTCAAGTATTTAAACAGGGATATCATATCACCTCTTAACCTTATCTTCCAATATGGGACAGCCCTCTCTTGCCAGGTCAGGTCATGACTGGCTGATACACATCAGATCGGCATAGTTAAAGTATAATTAAGGCCTACCTCAGGTCTCACAAGACCTCTAGTTTCCATGAAGATTAGAGATCTACCAGGAGCACTCATGAGAAGCCCTCCTCCTCATGAGACTTTAAATAAATCTTCCTCTTGTGCCACTTGCCACAGCACCACAGTTACTTAGTCGGGTAGAATTGAGAGCAAGAAGAATGAGTACAAGCCATGCATACAACAGAAAAACTCTTACATCATTTGATATGCAATTTGAGGTTATGTTGTCATATGCTAAATGCTTGGATGCCATTCTGTTGTGAACACTGCTGGCCCTGGTCTTCTTTTTCGTTCCTTTTCTCACTGAATTTAAAAAAAAAATGGGATTTAGGACTTCTGTATCCCAAAGACAAAAGCTTATGTAATGTAGTCAGGTCCTAGGCTCCTTTTTGGAGTGGCAGCCCTAGTTGTTTGTACCAACGTCCTCCTTGTCATCAGCACCATAAATAGACAGTGACAACGTACTGAAAGGCGGGATTCAAGCCACCTGCTATTTCTCTAGGAGGTGATGAAAAATGCTTCACCTTACCAGATGGCTTGCATACAGACACTATGATAATAGCATTGAATGAAAAAAAAGAACAGAAAAGCAAGGGGAAATCACCTTATGGTCCTTTTTTATATTATATCATATTAAAGTTTGAATGTGTGAATCTAGGCTAAATAGGGCTTCTTTCTTGATTTTTGGCCTAAAGAGTGATGTTTAAGAGATCAGGGTTTATTTCTTTATTCATTCAAAATGGGATGGGAAATCAAAACTGCATCAATCAAAATTTTTAGGAAACTTGAAACTATTTCAAGCACAGACAGATTTGTTTTCCTTTGCTAGGTCATTATTAGGTCAGATCAAAAGCAAAGGAATTTGCAACTGTCATAACAACAGCCAGCAGCTTGTCAGCAGGCTTGTTTCTGATGTTTGTGGGGGGAAGAATTCTCTTGAATGTGTTATAAATAAAAGAGCAGTCAAGAGAACTTTTGACAAGGTAAAGGAAGTCTTCATGTGTACCTCATTCTCATCAAGGTAGCATCTGAATTCTGAACTTAGAAAAAGGTAGCAAAGAGAGATAGGTCAGATGGAGTGAAGAGAGTTGATGGATTTGAATTGGTTTTCAATCCATATTTGAGAAATTCTTCTCAATATTTTTATAGCTCATATTTCTTCATATCGGGGATAGATTTTGTTAAAAAACTGAATATAGTAGAAACCAAACCTGATGGTCATCCTTCCAGGCAGAACATTTGTGGTGTCTGCATAGAGGAAAAGACATTCACACCCTATTCCCCTATTGAAGATTTTCATACCAGTGCTTACTGTGGGGTAAGCGCTGGTAAAACTCTGGTAAAACATCAGGGAAGCACACGTGTATGAAAGCCTGACATACTTCTTAAACAGCAGGAAATCTTCCCCTCGCCTATAGTGTCCTTGAATTGTTCGCAGAGCAGAGATTTCCTGTGAACAGAAACTTTGCATTCATAGGATATTGCTGCTCCATCAATGATTCAAGGACGCTAGAGGTGAGGGCATGATTCCCTGCTGTTTGAGAAGACGGTCATGCACCCCATGGTAAGCGCTGGTATGAAAGTCTTCAATGACCTGTTTAGATTATTAAAAAGGTAATGGTTTCCCCTTTGACATGATTGTCAAGTCGTGTCTGACTGTTGGTAGTGGTGCTCACTTCCATTACTTAGCCGATGGGGCCAGCCTTGTCTAAGTTGACTCCATGGTCATGTGGCCAGCATGACTGCATGGAATGCTGGTACCTTCTCACCAAAGTGATACTTATTTATCTACTAACACTTTTACATGCTTTCAAACTGCTACGTTGGAAGAAGCCCTGTCTCAGCACTTAGTCCCAGTAGATCCTTTATTTCCCCCCGAATCTCCTGGTATCAGTTCACACTCCCTGCGAAGTTAAATGAGACTCTTGGAGAACATGGAATCATGCTGCTACCACCCAGTGAATTTATAATAACCTTTCCTTAACACACATTGGGACTTGTTAAGGATTTATAGTTCCTTTTCCTTTCTAAACTAAGCAAGCAATAACTGAACTAAGGCACATGTAAAGAAGTCTAGGAATAGTAGATAGTTTTAAATAAAATAATTATTCTATTAACAAAAATAATATAAATCATACAAGGTCTTTTGACCTTGCAGGTACAACACCTATAGTGATCAGGTATTCATTTCAAGCAAGGCAACAAAATAAAATTAATAAGGCCTAACCATTCTAACTGACACATTCCTAAGTACTGATGCAGAGATGGAATCTTCTGGTCTAGACGGGGTTGAGATGTAGTTACTGCCCTTGGCTTAGCACAAACTACCTTCCTGATGTATGCTTTCTTGACACAGGCTCAAGACTGCAGTTTTTCCCCACTGGCAAGACCCACATCAAGGGAGATACTCTCACTCCAGACCCCACTGCAGAAACTCCTCCAACTAATCTGTTGGAAGCTTCCAGGAGAAACTCTCTTTCCTGCTCACTGATTGGCCAAATGGGCCTTCCGTCAGCTGTGATGTAATTACTCATTTGCATGTACCTCCCTCCCAGCTTCACTCTTTATTGCCTGACAGAAGTCTTCCAATGACTGGAGGCCCAGACATTACATCATAACACTCATGATGCCAGTACATAGCTGATTTGAATGAGATACTACAGACTGAGAGAGGAGGAACTCAGCACAGGCCTTTCATTTTGAATAGCCATCCTATATTCTTTTTAATCTTAACTTACACATCAATTCTTACCATGAGATAACAAACATAACTACACATAGTTATGCACCTCCCCACCAAACAAATTAATGAAATAAAAGGAATATTATTCTGCTACAAATTCAAGGATCCTTTGAACTGAATATAAGCCTACTGACTATACGGTTAGGTTGGAAGCCTTAAAATGTACTGAATTAGGAAGGGATGAATACAGTTAAAGAGCTCTTAATGGGCCCAACACATCTGGAGGGTGTCATGTTAGGAGACTATAGTTCTACATTGAACATCAGTTTTCCCTGTGACCACTCATTACTGAGCCCTGTTCCCAAAACAGATTCCACAACTTTAAGAGTTCCCTTAAAGTTTGGAGTACACCCCAAAGTGGATCACTGCCCCAGTGACTTGGAAACCCATAGCCTCCCCAGCCTTTTTTTTTTTTTTTTTTTTTTTTTTCTTTTTTCCACTTAGGACTTCCTTATGTTTTTCTGGAATAGTTTTAGCCAGCAATTCATGTGTAAATTTGAATTGCTTTGACCCTTCATTTTTAGGACTACACTTTCCAGTTGGAGAAGGGAGATGTGTAATACATAGGGTTCCCAAGTTCTGGGCAGTTGAAGTGGAATTGTTGTGCTATTCAGTGTGAAAGGAGCCTATGCATCATGATTATGTAGCCAAAACAGCACCATAATCATGATGCATAGGCTCCTTTCACACTGAACAATTATAGCACAACGATTCCACTTCAACTGCCACAGTTCCTTCCTAGGCAATCCCAGGATTTGCAGGATGGGCATTTAGCATTCTCAACAAGAAAGTTCCTCTAGTTGTGTCATCAAACTACAACTGCCAGGATTCTATAGGATACAGGTATGGAAATTCATATGGAATCATAATGTCACATAGTGTGTAACGTGAAAGGATCCAAGGAGTTCTCATGACACATCCAACTTCTAGGTATTGAGGGGAACACTCAGGGAATTGGTAGTTTATCATGGCTTGTTTCTAAGTATTCCAGAGAGATCAATCTGTTCAGTGTTGTTCAGTGATAATGCTGGACTAAGCAGTTCTTTAGTTTGAGAAAGCCAGGCAATTCAGTTCATCTGTTCTTATTGGAAGTGAAATCTAAAGACTGACTATAAATAGAGCTAGCTTGGATGAAAAGAAAAGCTTTCTAAAATGCCTCTGATAATGACCTTGATGGGATTAAATTAGTTTTGATGGATGTAGACGGCATTCTTCTGCAAAGACTGTATTCTGAAAAATGGCACATCGTGTTACAGAGTTGAAGGCTACAAGACGGTCTGCGCAGGTACAGACAGAACAGAAGGACAGAGGTTCACTGGAGAAAACAGAGACAGAGCAGAATGGAGTGTTCTGTATGAAATGAATAAACAAACATACCTTGAAAGTACTGATTATACATAACTAGTTGTTTTGTGCAGAGTTCCAACAAAAATAGGTCAGCAGATTGTCTCTTTTTGTGCTAGCAAGATTTCTATGCATGGTTACTAATTTTTCAGTTGGACTCTGAAGCTGTCACTTTAACTGCACCATTTTGCAGACTTTAACAGATATAATAGGTTTGTATCCATGCTGCGAAAAGCTTTGCTCACTGATTTGTACTTATTAGACTGCAGCTAAAGCATAAAAAACCCAGTATCAGCCTATTTTGTTCCTGATCAGTTGACAACCTTAGGCTTTCCAGTGAACGAGATTAAACCAGGCTTGTTATCCATTTTTTAAGTTGTCTGAGGCCTTCACCTTTAACAGTAATGTGAAATATTTACATTTAGCAGGTGTAGTACAAATTTCCATGACAAGAGGTTTATTTAGTGCACATTTACTTGTCAGACTGATGCTAAAATCTCAGGAACCTTGCAACCTGGAATCCGTTCTTATGGGATACACTTCACATGTCATCGGTTACTTGTAATTAATTCCTTTTGTCAGTAACAAATTATGACTTTATTATATTATGATTGCAAGACAATGAAAATGATGGCAATCTTTTTTTATGTAATTGAAATGTGTTAGTTACTTTTCAAGTTATTAAGGTTTGACTTCACTAAATAGTGGAGGACTATCAGAAGGCTTCATTGCTGCCTCATGCTGCTGTGTTACTGTCTGTAGTAGGTATTGAGAAACTGATGAAATGAAATGAGATATCAATATTTGTTTTTGCTGTTAACTGCCCTCAAGTCGATCTTGACCCACTGCGACCCCATGGATGAGACATCCACAAGACTCACTGCTCTATTTAGTTCCTGTAAACTCATACCCATGGCCTCCTTAATAGAGTCTATCCATCTACCATGATGCCTTCCTCTCTTTCTACTTCCCTCCACCTTTCCTAGCATTATTGTTTTCCCCATGAGTCCTGCCTTCTCATGATGTGTCCAAAATACAAAAGCTGCGATTTCGTTATCTTGGCTACCATGGAGATTTCTGGCTTGATCTGCTCTAGGACCCATTTGTTTGTCTTTGTGCCTAACCATGGTATCCTCAGCACTCTTCTCCAGCACCACATCTTGAACGGATTGATATTTTTCCTATCTTCTTAACTGTCCACCTCTCACATTTAGGACCATGGTAGCAGCCCAGATTGGGACCAGGCACATGTGTTTTCCATGGTCCCAACATGAAAAGCACTGATGCAACCTCTTACCACTCTATTTGGCCCATCTGTTTCAGACCCCTGGCTAGGTATCCTGAAGTACTTTAAATGTTTTGGAATACACTTCTTAACTCTTCTTGCTAGATAAAGGCTTAACGTTTTCCTTCATCTGCATGCAGATATTTATGTTACACTGAAAAGTTGTTAAATTGCAATTATTATTATCAACATCAGGAACAGTGATGTGTCAACTGTTGACTTCATTTCAGTGTGGCCTTGGAGCATATTACCTATTGGGAGTAGTGATGGTTGGTGCAACTTGTGGAACATTTTTCTAAGCAGAAGCTTAAAAATTTCTACCATTCAGGATTTTCTGAAAACAAAATTATGGATGCATACCATTTCTTTTTCAGAAGCAAAGGTGGGGAAAGAACCTGCAGAATCTGTACTGCTTTGCAAATTCACATAGATCTTGTTCGATAGCAAATGAGTAATAGATGCTATCATCTTGTGCTTAGTAGCACTAGTCGGATGAACTGTCACATGAAAACAATGTCAGGATACTTCAGGAATCCAGGAAAAAAACATTGGAAATAAAATGTCCAAGGTAAAGTATGTTTTGTTAAAGTAACCTTGGTATCAAGTAGCACTTAAAAGTGAGGTTTATTGTAATATTTTATGACTGCTTGATCTAATCAGGCTTAGCTTCCATGAAAAGAGATGCTGAGTCTAAAGTAAAGCCTGGACTGGAACACCAGATCCTGGTATGTTTGTACTCCTGAAAACTAAGCCTGTTACAACGGAGCCACATATCACACACCTGAAGTAGACTGTTTTATTAAAAGATGTAATGATGGCATTTGCCACTCAACTCAGGCATCCCTCTGAGCTTAGATGAAGTTCTTACAGTAGGGATGCGATGGATTTTCCCAGCAACAATATAGTATTGTGAGCTGTTCCTGTTGTAATGTAAAGTATTCAATTGAATTTTAGTATTTTATTGATTGTATCTATGTACTGTAATGTATTTTTATTGATGTAATCCCGCCTTGATCCGCAGGGAGAGGTGGGAAATATAGATAGATAGATAGATAGATAGATAGATAGATAGATAGATGTGTGGATGTGGTCATTTCAGCAAGTGAAGCTTTCTAGGCAAGATTTACTAGCTGAAATTCTCTTTTCCTACACAACTACTCAAGTTACAACTTACAAGGGCACTGTTATCTCTTTCAAGTGCACAGTATAAAGAGTCATTTTGAAAGGGACTGGATGCAAGTTCTCCTTTAGTCAAGGTATGATTTTCTCCTTGCATTGTCATTTTTTTCAATGTGAAAGTTATCTAAGGAACAGCAGACCAGCCTATGACATACAGTAGACCTCATGTCTTTAAAGAAAATCAGAGATCCAAAATAACAATCTTAATTCATGCTAGAGTTATAAGTATCATGCCAACTGATAATACTGTTGGCTTGGGCAATCTACATTTATTCCCAAGCTAGTTTTGCTTCACCAGCATAAAGCAGCTATTTGTCCAGATGAACTCATCTGCGTAGCCAGCTTTATTGCTGTATTACTAGTTCACCAGCTTTCTTTACTTGACTGCCTTAATTGCCAGCAGCTGGAAGGCAGCTTGCTGGCATATTGTTGTTCATAAACTCAGCACTGTTGCAAAAGAACAGGGACATTTGGTTTTAAAGGTCCAAAAAGTCAGAGGGCTATATCTGCCTGTAGACAAGGCTGATATCAAGGTCTCAGGTTGCTTTTCATTTTTCTGGTTTTCTTCTGCTAACAAGCATTAAACAGGTGCACCATTTCCTGCCATGAAGACAGCTTGTAAATCTTTATTTGCTGTACTTGGCCTACATTCTATTGTTACTCCTGACCAAAGGCGATCCATTGATAAATGGAATTTGCCTATGTCTTGATGCACCATGCAACAATGGATTCAATGAGTTTATTCTACTCAGGAATAAATAGAATCCCAGCCTTTCTCTGCCAAATGTTGCAGGGTTTTTATGTGGTCTTATTTTGTATTAAACGGGCAAACCGGTTAAGACTGAAAAGGTTGTTTGCTACCTGAACATCATCACCACCTTGCCCTTTACTGTTCTGGCAATGGGCCCAGAAGCAAACTTTCCTGGGCAATTGGCAACCTTATGTGTCTCTGATGAGAAGCTATCAAGCAGCATTCGTGTTAGGGTCATAAAAGCAATGGGGGAGAGAGTCGTTCCCAACCTTGCTATTTGTTCTAGAAATACAGGACGTTTGCCAACTCTTAAATTCTGCTTCTGTGACATTAACAACAGTCTGGCATGCAGAAGTTGGCAAGGGAAACCTTTCCCGGTGTGCAGATAACATGACAGGAGAATAAAACCTCACCTGTTTAATTCTCTCCATATAGGGAGTGATACATATTCTTCCCTAAAAAAATCAAATAATCACCTGCATATTTATCAAGATGCATATTTTTGCACAAGGGTTGAACATGATCCCCCCCCCCCCCCCCCCCCCGGAACTCATCATGATGTTTTGTATATATATTTTTCTGATTAGGATTTGCATTTTGGTTCAGACTTTCTCATAATAAAATTGCATTTTAATGCACTTTTGTCTGGATAACTGCCTAACAAAATTCAGGAAAGAATGAGAATTATAGAATAAACATGCTTTAGTTTGCATGATGATTTAGGCAAATTCCCCTGAAATGTGAACTGCTTAAAGTTCTATCCCATTCCCAGACCAAGGCTTTCAAACAAACAAAAAAGGACAACTCTCTGTCCCATCAAGAAAGCAGGTTAAAAAGAAAAGAAAGAAAGAAAATATTACCGTTCCCTAACTATAGTTGCTGGAAACTCCAGTTAGTGAAGGAATGGACTGTATAAAGACAACATTCAAAATATTGAGCAAAGGGAAAATGTTATACTCTATATGTTACACACACACCATATGATTTCACACTCTAAGACATCGCTGAGGATAGTAAAAGCCAAAGTGTTTGATGCTTTTTAAATACACCTATTTCCAATTGTTGTATTAGATTTTATTAACTCAATTTTTGATTTTCTGGTATCCTTCTGGGGTCCAGGTTCTGTCTGAAAACACTGCTGTCGGTTGCTTTTTCGTAGATATATGATTTAAAGGGTTGAAATCCACTTTCTCTGCAGCTTGCCCACAAGCAGTAACTGCTGTTTAATTTCAGAGTCTACAATTATTGATCAACAAAATACTTGCCAAGGTCATCGTTCTGGACATAACATTGTAGTCAGTGATAAGAATGATCTCTTTCCAGTGACAGCTGTGATGCTAGAGATACAGCTTTACGTGAAGCCTCAATTCATTTATGGAAGCTGGATCCGGCCTCATATACCATATACTTCCAGTTAAATAAGTTATCTAGGAAGGGAATTTTGCAGTGTTCCTGCGTGAGGGAAGATACAAGGCTCTCTTTCCCTGCTGAGTGCTGTATTTGTGGATTCTGCCTGTCCTGTACTGATTTAAAACCCAAGGTGATGGTTCATTATTCTAGAAAAACATAATTGTTCTACAATACATTATCAGCTGATCAAAAACATTCCAGACGTTTCTGTCTGTGAAATGACAGACACTACAAAGTGCAATTCCTTTTCCTTCATGTACAACTATAGCAGAAAAGATATCAAAGATGGCAGTAATGGTCTCATGTTACATTTGGTTGTGCAAACCATACCTTTTGCCTCACCTCTCATTATCCATTTTCCCTGCTATGGTGGTGTAAACTACTTCTGGGTATCTTGTAGAAAGAGGTAGATTGTTAATACAGTGCGCCCACATCATACGTGGGCACGCTTTATGCAGCTTTCAGCATATGCTGAAAGCTGCATGGGGAGAATGGGTGGCGCATCCCATAAGGAACAATGGGGTGCATGCCCATGGCACGCACGTGCTGCTGCAACACAACGCCACCACATGCATAAGCCCCATTCATTTAAACGGGGCTCGAGCATAGGTGGAATTTGCTTTACGTAGGGGAGTCCAGAATGGATTCACCGCATAAAGAAAGGGCACACTGTAGGTTTTCAAAGTCTTAAAAGTTGATCCATGCTGATTTTGGTGCCATTTGAAAGAGGTCAATAAAGATTTCTCTCCCTTTTTAAATTTGATGTTTTTTTCTTTTTGTGGTGGGAGGTGAGTGGGAAACAAGCTTTCTAAAAAGACGATTATGTAGCTTCAATTAAATTCGATTCAGTTCAGATCCAGCCTGGTGTAGTGGTTTGAGAATTGGAGTATGACTCTGGAGATCAGGGTTCCATGGAAACCCACTGGGTGACCTTGGGAAAGTTACACATTCTCAGCCTCAGAAGATGGCGATGGCAAACCCCTTAAAGAAATTAGCCAAGAAAACCCTCTGATAGGTTTACGTGAAGGTTGTCTTAAATAAGAAATCACTTGAAGGCACAGAACAACAACAACAACAACAACCATTTAACTGTGTGTAATTTCACATCTTTAACTAAAGATTAAACACATGTACAACCCATAGTCACTTCATCATTGATTTTTTTTAAGAAAAAGGCACAAAAACTGCCAAGTATTTTATTTCCCCCCAAAAGAACAGAGATGTGAGATCATAAAATCTAAGAATTGAGAATAAAAAGGCAGATGAAGATCCTACAGCTTGAAGAGATATTTTTCCCACTCAATCCACAACTTGAATATATATATATATATATATATATATATCCAAAACAAAACCTCAATTTTGCCATTTTATATAAGGAACACCATTCTGCTATGTGATTGTATTTAACAGAACTTGAGCACCCATGGATTTTGGTATCCACAGGGCTCCTGGAACCAAACCCCAGCAGATACACAGGGACCATTGGACAAGCAACTATCTTAGCAAATGGTCTCCAATCTTTACTACACATATCATTTAAGAAAAGCTCATATTTAATAGAGACAACCAAGAAAATCTATGGTATGAAACCTTGTGCAGTAAATCAGTCATCTCTATTGAGCCATTGTTGCTATGTTCAGCATGGTACATTATCACAATGATTCTCTCCTTCATTCCTGCTATGCTTCACTTTTGCCTCACTCTGTCTCTTCTTCCTAATATCCCTAGCTTGATGGGCTTTTACTCTCAGAGATGAGACTAATATTAGTTCAGCTGACAGAATTGTTGTGTGTATATCGCTAACATAATATTCATGAAGTGTCATAAATAGTTGAACTCTATCAGTGCTTGGTATTAGTAGTGATGAGTGTTGTACTGACAGTTCAGCTGAGTAGATAATTCTTTTAGGTTGACACTGGCCCTGTTTGATAACATCAATTTTTATTTATCAACCAGTGAATACTAGTAAAGACTCCAGCCTACTCTTTTCTTAGGTGCTCTTACGGGTCTTAGAACAGGCCTGAGAGAATACAGTCCAACTCCAGGCTTATATAGGCTCCATCTCCATAAAGCCCATCCTACCAGGGGTGTCCTAAGTTATGTAAAAATCACAGAATTGTTTGAAGTTACAATATTAGAAGTATTTTACACTGAGAGTGTACCCATACTGCACAATTAAAGCAGTCCGAAGCCACTTTAATTTCTATAAGTCTATCCTAAAAAATTCTGGGATTTGTAGTTTGATGAGGTATTCTTCATGCTCTTTCAGAGAGCACTGGTGCCTCACCAAACTATACACCCCAGGTGTATAGTTCAGGAGGATAGAATCATGGTAGCTGTAATTGTACAGTGTGCATACACTCATAGTACACTAATGCCCCTTTCTCCCTCTATCCAGTATACCCATTGCAATACTTGATCACAAGTTGAATTCACTTCCTCATCGCATTATGTCACCTCCTTCATTTTACTCTGTGCATTTTAAAAAGCAAGAACACAATCTTAAAAACCAAATCAATACCTTTATTAAGGCTACTATTAACATTTTATTTTGCCTTCTATATTGCAGTTTCGTCTTCCTTTTAAAAAAGTGTGGGGTCAATTGCTTACATATGTGAATGTACAGAATTTAAACCATTCTGTGCAAACACACAGAGAGGAAATCTTGAAGCCATTTGCTTTACAAACTTTTGGTGCCAAAATTTATATTAGAAGATACGAAGGTGTTATGAAATACCTGAGGGAAAGCTATTGAAAGAAAGTGTGAAAGTACTGGAGAAGATAGCTGAGGGATACCATTTTATCTATTATCCATCCATTTTCATCATATTTAAAGTCAAATTCTTCAGTATGCCACCAAGACACAACTCATGAAAGTTTTTTTCAAAAAAGAAGTTAAGTGTTTCATTGTGAACCTCTGGACTCATGACTTCATGTTTCACATAGCAATTCATTTCTAAATGATTCATTAGACATACATCTCCTTCCAAAAATTGCTTTTGTGTTTTCCCCCTGATACTCGGCAACCCATTCTTAACTAAGCTTCTGTCCGGGAAAGCAGTCAAATGGCTGATAAAGCCAGCTCAGTTCCCAAACAAACAACCCCCCAACTGGCAGAGTCAGAACTCAGTTACAAAGTCTTTGAATCTAAGTGTAGTATCACAAGATGCATTACCAAAAGAGTTGTCAAGAAGTGTGGGGTCCAGGGTATCAGATAGGCAGATCAATAAGGCAATCCAAGGTCAAGGGTTCCAGATAATCAAGATGGATCAACAGTTCAAGAAGCAAGGGTTCAGAAGCCAGAGACAGAGTCTTTCCTTAGAAAGGTCAGATAATCACTGGCAACTAGACACACATGTTCCAGCTGCCTAAATAGGCAGGCAGTAGACATTCAGGTGTATCTGATTAGCAGCTTGATTCTGATAAAGCATCCATGACCTTTAAAGGCTCTCCTTTTTGGTTTGATGCTCCCTGAAAGTAGGCACACTTCCCTGATCCTCCTCTATGTCCACAGCCTTGGTCACAGGCAGACTTGGCTGTTGAATCTCTGAAGAAACTCCAGACTCTGGTACAGCAGAGTTAGGATCTGCCTCAGGCTCCCCAATTGTAGGCTCAGGTCCCAGAGGCTCTGGTTCATTCTCTGAGTTCTCCGAGTCATTCTCCAGGCTGGGCACGACAGCTTCTTTTGAAGTAAGGGGCTGAACAGATGGACAGGAAGGGCTGTGAGCTGCTGCCCCTTTCTGACCCAGATTGTTGTCGTGGGAACTGCATGCTGTGGCAACGATCTGCTCCTTCTCAGGAGAAATAATAATAATAATAATAATAATAAATTTTATTTATGTTTTCCCGCCTCTCCCAATGGATCAAAGCGGGGCGGGGTTACAGACTAAAAAAGAAGCTGCTGAAAGTTCCTGTGTGGATGAGTGTGTGCAATGTGGTGCACGGATGGTGAAGGTAGGGCTGGGCGTGTCTGGACGCCCAGCCCTATCTAGCCCTACTTTCAACCCTGTTTAGGGCCTACATCTCATTGATGTCATTGGGATTCACTTTCAACTAGATATGAAAGCCAGTGTGGCATAGTAGTTTGAGTGTTGGTCTATGGCTCTGGAGACCAGGGTTCAATTCCACACTAGAGCATAAAAACCCACTGGATGACTTTGGGCAAATCGCACTCCTTCAGCCTCAGAGGGTGGCAAACCCACTCTGAAGAAACTTGCCAAGAAAATTCCATGACAGGAGCTTTCATCTTAGGGTGGCCATAAGTTTAAAAAAAAATGATTTGGAGGCATACAACATTAGCAACAATATATGATTTGGACTGAAACAGTTCAAATATTTCCTCTGCAGTGTGGTTGTTGCTCCCCAAGGCTAACAATAATGTTGGATATGTAATGTCTAAACCAGACCTCTTCCACACAGTCTGTGATACATTAGGCCAAATGTATTTCACTGGCCAGGCTTGGCAGTTTTCTGAGTCCTTGATAAATCCCCTGTTTTCCATACCTACTTTAAAAACAGGAACTCTCAAGCATCCACTAGCGCACTGACATGTTTTCAGCAGATGTTCATAGATGTGTACTACTGCCCTACTAAATGCTCATGTACAAACATTGTGTCAAACAAGGAAAGCAAAACCACATTTTATAATAATAATAACTTTATTACGGCCATTTGGCCAGCACAAAACCACATATTAGTAATTACAGTGGCCATGCTGAGCTGTCTGAAAGTGATTGTAGAATGCATATCTCCTCTCAGTCATTTTAACATGATAAGCAGAATAGTAACAAATTAAGCAGATGATTTGTCTCCAAAATCTATGGAAAGAGCTGCCTGTCTTTTTAACTGAATACACAGAAGTTACAAAAGAATTCAGTAATTAGTTACCTCTGTCTGGGGTCCATACTATGATGTTACTGAACTGTTGCAGTGCTGCAGGGACATATTGTGATTTATACAAAGAAACACCATGGAGAGAGGACATTCCTGGCCATCTCCATCTATTGCTTTCATCCTACAGTGTCTGTCATTGAGTTGTTTCCCTCTTAGCTGTGGTTCTGGCTTTTTGTCTGGCAAGGGAGGGGGAGTGAAAGTGGTGGAAAAGCAAATCATCCCTCTTTTCTGACACCACAAGTAAAGTTATGGTCACACTTTTCTGTAGTAGATTTATAAATAACAAGGACTATACTTCTCCAGCATTCTCATAGAAGGCAGAAGTATCACTTGGGGAGTACTGGGGATACAGCCCATATTGGATGACAATCCATGGCAGTATACCTGGTGTGATGGGCACAGCTACTAGGTGAGTGAGAAAGAGTGTTGCCTCCCTTTTTTCCTAGCCAGTGCCTATAGCAGAACCTGAAAGACCTTCCAGAGGCCACAGCACACACCCCACCACCACCAGCCCCCGCATCTGCAGTGTCTTCCAACATGGTCAAGAAGCCCCGCCAGTTCATGATATGATCATGGAGACTGCAGAAGCCTGGCTGGACAGTGGAAGGGAGGCAGGTGAGCGAGGCAGCAGGGGGGGAGGTAGGAGTGCCACCCCCTCCACACCACCCTTTCCAGGACCTGCACTGGCTGACACGAAACTCAGTGACGCAACTGATGGAAAGTAAACTAAATTCTGTAGCATTGCCTCAGAATATTTCACCTTTAGAAAATGGGAAGCTCTCATAAAACCTTTCTTACCAATTGGAAGTCATCATTAAGAAGGTTAAGAGGTGATATGATAGCCCTGTTTAAATATTTGAAAGGATGTCATATTGAAGAGAGAGCAAGCTTGTTTTCTGCTGCTCCAGAAAACAGGACCCGGAACAATGGATGCAAGCTACAGGAAAAGAGATTCCACCTGAACATTAGGAGGAACTTCCTGACAGTAAGGGCTGTTCGACAGTGGAACAAACTCCCTCGGAGGGTGATAGAGTCTCCTTCCTTGGAGGTCTTTAAACAGAGGCTGGATGGCCATCTGTCAGGGATGCTTTGATTTGGATTTCCTGCATGGCAGGGGGTTGGACTGGATGGCCCTAGTGGTCTCTTCCAACTCTACGATTCTATGATTCTATGATTCTATGATTATCATTTCCTTAATGGAGTGCCCATTATCATGGTATGAAGTGATAAATTGATCATGGAAAAACTAAAATTCCTCTGCTATACCATCCCATGTTTCCCCTGAATGTTTTCATCGTAATGGGATTTCACATCTCAGGCTCTACCTCGACACATCTCTCCGCCCTGCTCAAGTACTCATGCACCATGCATTACAAGACCATTCTTCATGATCTTATAAGCTTCTAACCTATAACATCAGTATGAGTCTCAGGCATGCTGAATCTGTCAGAGACATGGCAACTTTAGAGCCAATCTATTTCAAAACAATCTAAGTTTCTAGAGAAGGGCAATAGCTTCTCATGGAAAACAAGTCTCTTTGTTGATGTAAGATGGTGACACTGAACAAATGGCTTGAGTTTCTTATAGTGACACTTTAATGAATGGTAACTAACTTGTGACATAAGACGTCTTAAGCTACCAACACTTCACCATCTCAACAAGATGAATTACAGGAGCCTTTGAATTCAGAATGTAAGGAAGTATAAGTGTGTCTCTTTCCCATCCAATCCTGACAAACAAAACTTAACTGAAGCACCCCTGTAAGTTGTTCCAAACAGACTACTGAACTTTTAGAATCCAGTTTATTTCAAATATATCATGTCCAACACACCACGTCTTGTCTTATTTTGTAATCTAAGTAGGCTTGTTTCTGGTTAATACTTGGATGGGAGATCACCAAGGAATACCAGGGATTTCCAGGCAGTATTAGGAGGGAATGCAGTCTGTAATCTAGAGAGCTGCTTCAACTAGTCAAAGCTGCAAATACTTACCTAGACATACCAATGGTATGCCTTAGTATCAGGAAGCTAAACATTATTAAATGTTCCTAAACATTTAACAAAACCTTCAGCTACTAGGCTGGTTGTCCCAAACAACAGGAATTACAAATTCAAATCAGATGAAAACCAAGGTAGAAATATCCTTATATTCAGTAGATGTTCACATCTGTGATTGAAGTAATTCTGCTCCTAGTATACTTGACAAATTTGTTTTATAATTCCTTGATTTTACTTCTATGCTAAAATGGGAAAGAAGTTCTACCCAGTTGTTCAACAACCTCCAGAAGAATTTGATCTTAAATAGTGGTGATGATCCAAGGAAATTAGGGTCAGTTTGTGTATCATTTACCCAGATTTTCACTCAGATGCTTGACGAGACTCTTCATCTCTTGTTCTGTGTTCATACACAACAACCAGATAATACTACATGAAGCATGGTGTTAGCCATTGCTATGTACAGTTGGTCCTTCTTATACATGGATTTTTTATACATGGATTCAAGCATCCACAGTTTGAAAATGTTCCAAAAAAAGTATACATTTCAAATATCAAACCTTGATTTTCTATTTTTATAAGGGACACCAATTTGCTATGCCATTATATTTAATGGGACTTGAGCAGCCATGGATTTTGTTATACACGGGGATCTTGGAACCAAACCCCAGCATATAACAAGGGTCCATTGTATTATTCAACTATTTGGAATCTTAGGACCTCACTGCACGGGGCTTTTAGAACGGACCCGCACAGAACGAAAGGGGATGGGAAGGGATTGGAATGGGGAAAGGACATATTTTACTGCATCCTAGAATGCCTCCAATGCCGCTGGAAGTTCAGAACAGTTCCTGAAAATTGCTCTCTGTGGGATGGTTGGAGAATGGAACGGAGACTTCTGGCAGCATCAGCGGCATTCTGGCATGTGGTAAAATGCATCCTTTCCCCATTCCGTTCACTTCCCACCCCCTTATTTTCCACACCAGGCCTGTTCTTAAAGTCCCATGCGATGAGGTCCACAGAATATGTAAGTGCGAACTTATCACCTCTTCATCAAATGTCACAACTCTGATGGAGGTTCTTTTAACATCCCTAGTCATTCTTGCAAATATTTCATCTGTTAGCCCCCCTCCCCAATTTGCTTTCAGAGTCACTCCAGATATTTAGATGCTGTGGCAAATGATCCTTTAATTGTACTAAAGAGTGTGTATAACCTTGTTCACTTTCCTTTGATTTGTTTAACCTTGGATCCAAGATAAGAGGTGGGTATGGGGAGGTACCCATTTGTCTTTGTTCTTTCTCAGTTATCCTTTGGAAAAACAAGTAATTCTTTTCCTTACTGAAAAAGCTGACTATGATTGATTTTGAGAATATGTGTCCTAAAGTGTTTGTGATTTTCCTTAAGAACCCTAACTTCTCAATTACTTTTGTTTAACCTTACAGAAAGTTTTTTTCCTTATTAGAGACTCCAAAGTCTGACCATGTCTTTGAAAAATGTAACTAATCACACCAAATTGGAGAATAGCTAGTCACAAAGCATTTGCAAACACGTCAGTATGACAAATTTGTGTCACTTCAATAGTACACCATGAATCGTGCTGTGATAGCACTGCAGTAGGGCAGCCTATCTTATTATGCACAGTATGCCATTGAGACTCACTGTGATGCCAGGAATAATGCAGAGCCCCCCATGTTTTGAGTTTTACAGTGAATTTAGATAAGAGCTATGGCTATGTCATTGTTGAGCCATATCCCGAATTATAGGCATGAGTATGACTGCAGTGTGTGCTCAAATAATTATTTTGAAGCTGATTACACACACACACACACTCAGAGTGAAAATTGCCAAGAAGGATCAAGAAAGGCCCATTTGGTCCAGCAATCTATTTTGCAATGGTGGACACCCAAATGGATCTAGAAACTCACAAGCAGGGCTTAAATGTGATGCATGCCCACTTATTTATATGTTTGTCTGTATTCTTGTATCCTGCATTTCTTCCTGTAAGTATGAGGCAGTGTACATGGCTCTCCTACCCACATTCTCCTGATATAAACCCTGTTAAATTCACTGAAGGCTGAGTGGTAGTGACTAGACCAAAGTCACCGAATCAGTGTCATGGCTCAGTAGGAACATGGACTTGAATGTCCCAAGCTCCAGTCCAGGGTATACTTCACAAGCTTACTGATTTTTCCCTATGGGCTGGTAAGTAATGCAAATCAAGTTTTCATTTAACCTTCATAGCTACTATGGACAGATGGACAGTAAATTTTGATATTTTTTTCTGAAACCATACCAGCTACTACAGAGTACATCTTTTTGTGTGCTTCCTTAAAGATTTTAGGGCAGAGAGTAGGCAACTTGGGGTCATCTAGATGCTTTGAACTGTAACTCCCATATTTCCAGCCAGCAGGGCCAATGATTAGGGATTATGTCTATGTAGCACAGAAGAAGAATCTATTTTGGCACATCAATGGAAGAAAAACCTCCTTTGGACAATCCTGAATTTGTTAGGAATCAGAAAATGGAGTTTGTTGCACGCATTTTCCAGACCGATCCATGTACTGGATGGGATCGGGCTGGAACAGGGAAA
This sequence comes from Sceloporus undulatus, assembly GCF_019175285.1. NCBI lineage: Eukaryota > Metazoa > Chordata > Lepidosauria > Squamata > Phrynosomatidae > Sceloporus > Sceloporus undulatus. The sequence goes on from NC_056524.1 coordinate 162,102,094, forward strand.
AATGCTTCTCTCCAACCATTTGGGCTGGGGAGGAGATTTTGCTGGCCTCTCATTGTAGAGACCAGAATTTTAAAAGAAAACAGCATGCTCTTCTGGCTTTTGGGAGAGGAGGGGGTGGGGTTTAGCCTGCTTGAGGCTTCCCTGCCCAACCTCCTCTCATTTGGCTTCAAATGCTGGCCCACCTTCCCGCCTCAACATCAGCATGAAAATTAATTCTGGTCGCCTCGGGACTGGGTAGGATTTTTCTCCCATTTCCAGGGGTTTTTCGCCTACCCCACGCTGTTGGTTGAGGACTTTGACAATTGGCATGGGTGTGTTCATAAATAGGTTCCACACATAGGTGGTGGGGAGACAGACGTTTCGGTGAACACCTCGCCACCCTCCTAAAGGGTGAAGCTAGTTCTCCGGAAATCACGTTTAGATCTTGAGAGTAAACGTGAAGGGAAAGAGACTTGCCTTGGGGCTGGCTTGAGATTTAAACCCTCACTTAAGTCTGGCGAGTTAAGTGGGGGAGTCTTGGGTTGGCCTTCCGGATGAGGGCCAGCCGGTGAGCAACCCAAAGTATGGATTGCCCTTGGGGTCCAGGTGTTTTCGCCCTTTGGAAGCTGGGGAATTGGTCTTGGAGCAGACCATCTACCAGCTGTTTCTACACAAGGTTCTCCCCCCCCTCTGGTTTTTTGCAGTTCTTGAAGAAATAAGTTTAAATAAGTTGATTTAAATAAAGTTGCCCATTTTATAACCCAGTTCTCTGTGTTTGGTCTCATTATTAATTAGTTGGTTAGCAATGTGTTTTACTGCACACACAATTGCTGCTGTGCTGCCATCTGACCAAGCAGTGCTTAGGGGGCCGATTTTAGTAAAACTGAAAGCTTCCATATACCAAATTCGGCCGCCAGAGCACTGTTTGGGGACAGATGATGGTCAGACAGCAGTGTAGCATCAATTTTGTGTGCAGTAAAACCCATTTCCCCCCATTCCAACCTGAACCCATCCAGTGCACAGATCGGGCTGGAAGATGTGTGCGATAAACTCCCTTCATCACACATTGAACATGGACATCTAAAATAGGGATGCAGCCACATATTCTAGAATCCAGTTCATACAGAGTCCCAGGAGAAGTGGAAGCTTACAGGCTTAGGCTCCCACACTGCAGATGTCTATTGTCAAGGTTTAGTGGGGTCAGCCACAATGGGAAGAGTAGATTTCATGTAAATAACTCATAAAAGGAGCTTCTAGCAGTGATGGAATATTTGTGGCTCTCTGTATGCTACTGGACAACAACTCCCATCAGTTCCCACCAGCACTGAAGAAATTTCAAGGAAAATCTATTGGTGGGGGTCAATGTCAATTTTAGTCAACCAATATCTCAGAAACATCACAATGTGGGTTTCTAGCAGAGATAGACAACCTGTAGACCTCTATATATTACTGGAGAACAACTGTTCCTCTTCATCACATTGTCCTTCAGAAATATGGTCAGTCCTGTTGGAGAAAGAAACAAGACTGTGGAATGCAGGATTCTATTAAGCTTTCTTTCTCTCTTGACGATGTGATGCTTGCACAGGGTCTTTCTGTAGGATCAAGGATGACTTCATAAATAATTACAGCAAGATTTTCCTTGAAGCTCCTTGCATTAAAACATCAGTGAAATATATGTGTTTGTTCTTGCTTTTAGGGCAGTTAGTGTTGACACCTTTTCATCCAGTGTTTGGCATCATTATACATTTACACCAAAGTAAATGCCACACACAGCTTGTAATTACTCATGTTGTTGGGGACTTCAAAACACTGGAAGCTGCGGCCTAATGAATAATTAAAGAAGATGGGATTTTAAATTGCAGGAAGGTAACTTCCTTGTTGCCTTTGTCTGCTTTTCAAGCTGGAGCATCAAGCAGGCAACAGCCCTTGACAGACAGGAACATATCAAGATAGATTACCAAATATTTACTGAGTAACTCAAGTAGAACAGGAACTTCATTTTAAAAAATGTTATATTAATGCTCCATCACACTGGTCTGACTGCTGAGGAATATTAATAAGTATGCTAACATTTGTTAAATGAAAAGGGAGAAATAAAAGGATAGAGGCACTTAAAACAAAACCCAAACAAATAAAACATGGGCTGTCTTCTGTGATGATATACTACTTTAGAAGTTTAGTATACAGTCTCAGGCAATTGCTTAATATAGAGCAGGAACTACAAGTGTGTGGGACTCTAAATGGTGCTGATTGCAGCTACCATCATCTCCAGATTTTGACTATGCTAGCTAGGGCTGGTGAGAAATGCAGTGCAACAGCATCAGAAGAGTGAACATATGCAGTCAGGGACTTTCAGACTGCATCTATACTGCAGAATTAATGCTGTTTGACAGGACTAACTGCCATGGCTTAATGCTATGGAATTCTGAGATCTGTAGGTTTCCAAGCTGTTTAGCCTTCTCTGTCAGAGAGCTCTGGTGCCATAGCAAACTAAAAATCTCAGGATTTGGCTTTCTCTCTGCTGGATTACTGGTCTATACTGTGAATTAAAGCCAGAGCTTGGAAACATTACTTTTCCAAGTTCTGGAACCATTTTTGAAGATGAACTATAATATATCAAGAGTCTAGCTAAGATGAAAATACTTTAGCTACTCATTTATGGTTGCAAATAATTCAACAATAAAGTAGATTCCTGCCAAGCTTTTGTGAGGCTTGGCAACTTTGGCTTGGCTGACCTTCAGCAATAGCTTTGAGGAAAGGCATAAAGATGAATTCAGAAGCAGATCTTGTAGTCCATGAAGGTTAGTTGGGTTGACCAGTACTTGTACTTGTAGCCTGCCGAGACTAACAATGCTTAGCAAAATGTGTGAAGTCTTTGGGGGAATTTGTAGGGCTGCCTTCTCCAACTTCTTTCTGGTTATTGTCTCAGCTTCCTACAAAATAGATTGGTTGAAGCTATGGTGACCGAAGCTTTCCTGCTAAATTGGTTCACTAGGAGAGGTATTCTAGGAAAGCAGGGACATCATGACTGCGGTGAATATCACAACAGTCAAGATGAATTCTGGGTGAATCTGATGCTCAGCAAAGCAGCCAAGGAATTTCAAAGAAAGCTGAAACTTCATTAGGACAGGTGAGATTTCTAAACTAGGTTTTGCCTGCATGGATTACTTTGAAATGAAACTAGGAGAGAGCTAAGAAACAAGGGCCCAGTACATGCCTTCGGGAAAAGGTGGACTGGTGGTAGCTGTTTTCTTGCAGAGGGACGCCGCAGCAGCCAAACTTCCTGGCATCCCTCCACTTCAAAAAGAACCCAGAAAAAATTGGTTCTTTTTAGGCCGGTGCACACACGTCACAAGTGTGTCATTGACACACTCATGATGTAAGCGACACACAATGACATGTATACGCTGCGCGTTGCTTACATGCAAATGGCAGCCCCTGTGTAGACGGGAGGCTGCCATTAGGGTGCCGCCCACACGTCCTAGGGTTCTGGAGCATGCGGTTGCTATGTGCTCTGGAACCTTAGTATTGGCGGCAAGATGGCATTTTTGGCCCATCTGTCTTATAGGGCCAAAGTATAGAAGGGGATAATGAATGTTTTCTCCCTCCAAATTCATTTGAAGACTTCTCTGGCAAAAGAAACTGCAGTCTTCTTCTTTCTTCTCACCTCCCCCCCAAAAAGAACTTTACATTCTGTGTGATTTGGAAATGTTATCTGGTATTGTTAAGGAAGGTATTGTTAGAGCACATCCAGTGCTATCTGGAAGGAAGAGAAACCCTCATCTTCAGCAAGAGCACCATAAAAAGCCACTACTGCCATTATTATTTTATCTATTCCACTTAACATCTCTCTCCAGTTATTACAGTAATAATGACATTCAATCTCTCACCCATGAACAAAAAAAAAAAAAAAAAAAAAAAAAATGAAAACTTTTCAAGAGAAAGAGATTAAGGTATATTTTTGTTCTTTGGTGGATGGGACATGGATGGAAGCCATCAAAATTGTGCTAATTTGCCACTGCAGGATAAATGTCAAAAAGGATTGTGCAAATGCACTGATGGGGCTAATTATGCCGATATTGTAACATTCCCTTAGGCAAGAGAATCAATCTTGCCCTTGACAGTCCACTGACACATTTCTGGAAATTCATAAAGAAATCAATATTTGTTGCAATGTGAAGATAATTGTGAGGTATTTAGCATTGTTTCCTTCCTCATTTCCTTCCATATTTGAATATTTTCTTTACTGCTTCTCTCTCAATACAAATTTGCCTCGTGGTGCAGCACACAGGGATGTTAGAGAAACTTTGCAAATAAAAAGAGTTTTGTAGGACACAATATGCCCAATGTATTTTGGTTAATATTTAACACCTTCAGGATGGTAGTTTGCATACAGCATTGATGCAAATAACATATTTTTTTTTTGTTTTTCAAGCTGTTCTATGGAAGTATATGGGAATAAGTTCTTGGTAAACATTAAAGCTGAAACAAACGTCTCAATCAGTATTTTATTTTACTTTTTTCAATGGTTGGTGTGAAATGAAAATGACCCTAGAAGTGAAATAATGTTCCCACTAACAATCTGGTCCACCCCCAGCAAGAAACTGAGACAAGCTGGGAGGCTGAAGAGCATCTTTTAGTTGCATGAGGCCATAGATTCTGCCCTCCAACATGTTAAAGAAATTGGGAATGGGACAATCTGGGCACAACATTTAACAGAGATAAGCCAAAACTTCCTCAGAAAGAAGGAAATGAAGCATGATCCATGGATGAAATTCAGGCACTCCCTCAAACCAACTAAATAGCCCTGCACCCCATGAAAATGGGATTTTTAGTACACCTTCATGCACACAAATGTTAAAATCCATTGTTGAAATAATATGATTGACCTTATATTCCTATGAATAGGATACTCTGTTACTAGATTAATTGCTATGGCTCCAGCCTATGTAATCCTGGGGTTTGTAGCTTGAGGAGATACTCAGAAACACTATTCCATTATTCTGCACTATAGCACTAGAACTCTCTAGCAGAGAATTCTGAGCACATCAACAAGCTACAAATCCCATGATTCCATAGGCTATAACCATGATAGTTACAGTGGTATTAAACTGCTTTAACTTTGTAGTGTAGACAAATTACTTCTGTGCTAAACGTTTAGAATAGTCGACATGGCACAAAGTAGGAGTATGCAGAACATTTGTCATGGAATTCTACTTAGACAGATAGTTGGAGCAAAATGTACTCATGTGGATAAACACTCCTGATCATCCTACCTCATGCTGCTTAACAGCTAGACTAACCCGCAAAAATAATCAGCTAAAAATAAAAATCAATTAGTTTGTGCAAAGAATACTGAATGGTTGATTTCAACAAAAAAAATTAAACAGAACCCTGGCACATTTAAAAATTATCCTCATTGCCTCAGTCAACAACAGAAAAATTGCTTATTTACCTTTATCCACAAGCATGAGGCCTAGACAGTGATGACCCTCTAGTGATGACACATGTGGCAGGCCCATGTGATATCACAAGTATGATGTCATAGGATGTGTGCACTGGTGATGACATTAAGCATGATGTATTAAGCATCAATCAGAGTTGCACAGAGTATGTTATTTAAATTATATATATATATAAAAAACCAAACCCCACCAGCGCTAACCAATAAGGAAAGTGAATACACATAGAAACACTCCTAATTCAAGGCAGTGCTTTTGCCCTGAAATTCCTCCCTCTTGTTCTGAGTATTGGAGAAACGGGTGCATACCCTATGAATGAGAATTCTAAATAGTCTGGGTTTTATATGGGCTGCAGTGTTGGGCAGTGTAATTCTTATTGCTTTTCAGACTTGCAATTCCATCCTACTAAATAATTCATTTATATCTAAGATAAGATAAAAGTGGGGACCATGAACCCATAGGCCAATTACGCAGCAGAAGGAAGTCTTTAGCAAAAAGGATGCAGAGCTTAATCCTTAACCATGTTTGCTGAAAAGGAAACCCTGGTGATTTCTTCAAAAGACCTTTCTCCCATTAATAAGTGAGCATGGGGCTAGGGTTGAAACCTGGCCTTTTGCTCTCTGCCTAGGAATAATCTTGTTCTGGTCTCCCAAATGCCACGGCCATCTTCTTTCTAGAGTTAAGCCTAGTCTGAATGAAGAAGCAACCCAAAACTATGCACAATGTTTAAGATACGGAACAACTGCCTACACCTTTTCGTAAATACATTTGTCCTTTTCTACACTTCCACAAGTCTCCTTTCCCCCGCACTTAAAAAAGCGAGAGAGAGACTCTTCTACTTGTCCTCCTGGAAAGAGCTGCTAGTGCACCCTACTGCTAGAAAATGTTTCTATTGTTGCTTTTTCAATGAATTGGGAAAAAATAAAATTGTACAAGTAACAGGGCAGCACAGAATACAGATATTAATCCTTGACTATTCCATCCTTGCATGTGAGAGTGAAAATGCTCAATCGTTTTTTAATTCCTGCTATGGGAAAAAATGAATATTAATCTACAGTATTCTCTATGTATTCAAATGTCCTGAAGTATCCCAGAGGAATTATTTTCCAGGGTAAAACAAGTAGGTTTTTAAAAATTATTATTTTGTGGAAAAGGCCAGATCGAAGTCGTGGCATGAGATTGCCATGGCCCCGATCCAACTAGGAAAGGGACAGCATCCCGCCACCCCTTCAGGGTGGCCTGTCGAACCCCCTAAATATTCAAAAACATCTACAAGTAACAATACTTTGTGAGGCCAACTCAAAGGATAAAAAACACTATGCGAGCTTTCAAAGCTTTACTGGCTTCTTCTTTAACATCAGGCAAAGATGTTTAAAATCATACAGGAGAAAAATGGTGATGATGCTTTCAGTTAAGATGATATTGAAGGATTTCAACATAGGGATATTGAGGGATTTCAAGGACCACTCTTCTTATTGGGCATAACACACAGTTATCTCAGTCTATTTCAGCATAAAAAAAGATCTAAGGAGTTTAACATATGGAGAAAAATTGGAAGTTTAAATGGGATTTATCTCATGAAATTTGAGCAATTACTATAAAATTGCAATGAAGATTTTCACATACAGCGATCATTATCCTGGAAATAACTAGGGAGTAACCAGGCAATAAACAGCAACAAATCATTCATGGGACTTTACCATGAATGATTTGTTAATGTTTATTGCCTGGTTATTCCCAGGTTAATGGTGCTTTAATAACCTTTGATTGTGATGTCATTTGAAAACTTCATCACAATTGCATGATTTATTCATGGCATCGTGTGAAAATCTTAATTGTGAATGCGCAATTATCATGGGATAAAACCTGTTTACACGTCCAATTGTCCCTGTGTGACAATTGTTTCTGTGTAAACTCTTAAGAGAATCATGGAACTAACTGCTAGAAAAATCTTTGTTATAGGAGATTATCACACAGCCAAGTCCCACCAGGATAGACATGGGATCTAAAACTCAAAGATAAATCCTATCACATTGCTCTGTGGCTGGGCAGTAGGCAATCCTTATGAAACCCGGACTTCTTGCACAACTTTTCATGAATGGGAAAATCTCATTTCTGAAAAGCTGTGGGAGAAGCCCGGGTTGCATATGGGCTGCTTACTGCCCAGCCATGGAACAATGTGATAGAATCCTTCTTTGGGCTTTAGATCCCACATCTATCCCAGCAAGACTGTGCAATAATCTCCTTACTGTCAAAGGTGGTACAAGATTCTCTTCCATCTTTTTACAATGATTTAGAGTGTCCAGTGCAGTGGACATATGCAGTGAAAAACTCACCAGGAAGTGCCAATTGTGTCTCACTACCACTTCCATCTCCATATGAACTGACATAGGCTGCATCTGTGATGCAGAAGTAATCCATTTTGACACCACTTTAACTGCAATGGCTAAATGCCATGGAATTCTGGAAATTGTACTTTGTTGTGGCACCAGAGCACTCTGACAAAGAAGGCTAAAAGTCTCACAAAAGTATAATTCCCAAAATCCCATAGCATTGAACCATGACAGTTAAAGTGGTGGTTATTTCTGCAGTGGAGATACAGCTATACAGTATATGTAAATCAGTTACAAAGCTTGCTACTGAACAACTACCTTGGATGATTGCATTTTGACCTGCCAGATGCTTGACAACCATCTTCTTTTCATGGTCCCAGACAAGCAACAGAAAGAAGTTGGTGGCCTAGTTAGCCTATGGAGAACTATAACTTAGAGCTGCTTCACTGTGTTTATCTTACAGACGTTGCATCAGCCGTAGACTATTATTAAGCTTCCTCCAGGGGAAGAAACAGCCACAGGGCTAACAGAATAGTATGTGCTAATTTATGCAGGAAAGGTAGCCTCCTTAAAATAAATATATGAATGGTGACGTCTGTGTTCTGTAAAATAACTATTCTGAACAGGATTCTTTTTGCAGTAGCCCTAAGGCCTCCTGAATGTTGAGTCAGAGACAGATTCGAAGTACTCTATCTTCTTTGTTTCATAAAGCTTATTACTACTATTTCATAACACAGAGCTGAGGTCCTGGGGTATAATCATGCCTGGGAACACTGACATATACAGAATAATTCGTTTTCTGGATTCAGGACATTATCCAACTTTTGCACAAGTCAACCTCCCAGTCCAATGACTCAGAATAACTAAATACCTCTTGTAGGTGGCCAGTATATTACATTATACTGATTTTCCTAGTGCATAACTTATTTATTTAAGTGTGTTGTTGCAGAGAGAGCACCCTTGAAAATGTAGGCGGTACAGCTCAAAGCACATTAGGAAGTTTTAACAAACTGATTAGTTTGGCCGCTTTCTCCCTGGCGTCATTCCTGCAGCAGTTTGGTGGCTGTGGGAACGAGGCACACACCCAGAAGGAGCCACAGCCAGGCCACCATAAGTGGCCTGGGACAGCGCGAAGAAATCACACATGCGCTGCGCCATTTGGATGCGGCGCATGCATGACATCATCATGGCAGCCCTGTGTGGATGGGAGGCTGACATGATTACAGCGCCACCACGTAGTAGAGTTGTGGGGTTCCCCCCCCCCAGGCAACACTAGTACATGTCCAGACCAGCGCTTTGGGTCAGGCCAAAGAGACTACAGGCCTGAACCTGCAGGATCTGAGCAGAGCAGTAGAGGACAGGGGTTTTTTTGAGATCAACCTAAAGGCATCTAACAACAACAAAATATCTTAATATTTTCACACAGTGTTTGTTTTGTTTGAGCTCTGAACCTTAACACTGTTCTCAGAGGCTCTCTCTAGTTCAGTATTGGGGACATGTGCCTACCTGGAAAGAGTGCCCTCTTTTCCACCCTCTGTCTTTACTTTTTCTATTTTACTTTTTTTTGTCTGTACAGAAACATGCATCACCTATAGATATGCACATGCAGAGAGAGCAAAAGCAGCAGACGTATATTACAGATACAAGAGCAGAAAGTAGCATAGCAGGACTGAACACAAAATTGATTAAAATACTTAGAATATTTCAGTTTTTGAAAGGACTGTTACAAAGCACTTGGAGCTGCCTGTCACCAGTTTGAAAGAGAAAAAGCTGTACTAGAGGGCTGCCTAGACTCCAAATTTATGTATTTGTCTAAAATAAATTAAATAAGCAAATAAAAAGGATGTAACTGTTTCCCAATGCAAGTCAATGGAAGATGTGATAATTTGGATTTCCGAAACTTGATTTGAATTTGGGAGTTGTACTGAGGTCAGTGTGAATCTGATTTGGTGTGAACCAAATCAGGGTCCAATATGAATTGGTAAAACAGACTATGAATGAAACTTGGTGTCTCTTGCATCTCTGCTTAAAACTGTTATTGCTGTGAGCCCTATATTCCACCCATAGGAAGTTTTAAATTCTGCTGTCTTACATTTAACACATCCTATGTGAATTTTGGATATATGTTTTTCCAGTATCAAATTCATTCCAGTCTGAATCTCTGTTTGAATCAGAGCATACAACAGAATTCCATAACAGTGTGTGTGTTTCAAATGTTTTCTCAAGACCACACTTTCACAGAGGCACATCTTTTTGTGTGAATCATGTCACTAGTTCTGAAATATATGGATCTCCAACCACATATTTCACTTAGGTCCATGCTCAGTTTCGTAAGGAGAGAGCTGAATAATTCTGCATTAAAGGTGAATCTGATAAATCTCTCATCCATTTCTGGCCTTTATCACACCCAGCTTCTAAGATGCCACAATTGGAGACATAAGCATAGTAGTTTGGGGACAGTCATTTTCGCACAGCTCTTCACAAGTGCTGTGGTGTTGTTATAGCCTAAGGCTCTATCTTCTGCATGCTGGTCTTCAAAACCCCACCTTCCTGCCTATGCTCTTCTCAGCATATCTTTCTGTCTGTATTTTTTTAAATTAATTGCAGCCATAGCAACTGATTAAGTAAAAGAAAAAAAGGGGAAAAGAAACTGGGGGGAAAAAAGAAATGAAAAACAGTCTGCTTAATGAGAGAAAGGGTAGAGATGGGGAGAGGAGCATAACCACATGCACTCACACCACGTGGCTGCCTGCATATTTGAACTGCAACTTGAGGAATCAATAGTGGAAAAGCAGCACCATTGGGAGACATTGATGGTGTTTACCTGTCAGTGAAAAGGAGTGTATCAGGAATGGATGGAAGACAAGCCACCTACAGGACAGGCATGGTGTTGTGTCATACGGTACGGTCACAGCCACTACTATTCTGCCGTGATTCCACTTTGGTAGCCTTGTGTGACAAAGCCCTTTCTTTGGAAAGTGCTTTCATCCCAGTTGGTTGCAACATGTGTAGTGAAAATTACAGACTGTAAGAGTGAACATTCATATCTCCTTTTGATAATTTCAATTGCACTTTAGGGACCAATTTTCAAATGCATGTTAATTTATTGGCTGTAGTTTAATGGATGGTTTGACTGCATTTATGACCAGATTGCTTGAGGGGCTATAAGCTGATATGAACTCCCCCCCCCATGTTGTTTGATCTGTAACGACTCATTCCCACATGGTAGTCATCATTGATGCTGGAATCATTAAGTGGTAAAAGCTGTCAGTTAGCTAATATTTTCTTCTGTCAAGTTGAAAACAACTTGCTACTGATTTCTCATATGAGCTTTAAGAACTGTGGAGGAGGGCTTTCTCATGGCTCATCACTACAGGGACATTTGGTCAAAAGAGGTGAGACCCTTCTCAGTGGCTGCTTTCAATTATTCTGCATCTATGGATTCAACCACCCATGTCTTGAAAATATATCTTTTAAAAATTTCAAAAAGCAAACCTTGGTTTTGCCATTTTATATAAAGAATACTGTTTTACTATGTCATTGCATATAAAGGGACTTCAGCAACCACAAATTTTGATATCCGCAGGGGGAAGCGGGCTGGAACCAAACCAGGGGGATCCTGGAATCCCTTGGTATCCAGTGGATACTAAGGCCCACTATAAAAGTAACTTGGGAAACTCCCTCCCCTGGGAGGTCTCATTGGCTCTGGCTGGGAAAGACCTTTATATTTATGGAGGCATTTGCTTTTTAATATGATGCAGCAGATAGAGTTTTTAACAGGGGGATGGTGTTGTATTTCTATTTCATAATGTTTATTATGTTTTTAAAACTTCTTTTAACTTGAGTGTTTAAGTTGTGTTTGGAAAATAGAAATCTAGTTTAATGGTGTTTTAACTTTTGTATTAATCTTTTTAAATTTAATTTAATTTAATTTTAATCTTTTGCTTGCATGTTTTTACATGCTTATAAGCCTCTTTGATCCCATACTGGGAAATGTAGGCTATACATTAATTAAACCAATAAAAATAATATTAATTACTTCTCTCTACCACCCCAAAACTAATTGTACCACATTATAATACAGCTTAACAAAGGATAATATCAATCTTTTTGCAGTGCTACTGCAATTTGTAATGTTACTTATACAGTGGGCCTTGGTATCCACTGGATACCAGTGGTTCCAGGTTCCATCTGGTTTGGTTCCAGCCCCCTGCCCTCCATGGATGTCAACATTTGTGGATACTCATATTCCATTATATAGAATGACACAATAAAATTGTGTTCTTTATATAAAATGGCAAAGCGAAGGTTTGTGTTTTTGAATTTTTTAAAAATAAATATTTTCAGATATTTCAAATATCACAGATGATTGATTCCATGGATACAGAATCTGTAGATAAAGAGGGCCAACTGTATAATTAAAAGGGTGTGGCCTCACTGAATGGTGGAAGAAGCCTTGACAGATGGTACAAGTGCTGACTGATGCTCTGTTTTATGTTGCTGTCTCATTTTCTGTAATGGGAATTAAGGTGTCAATAATGTGGATGAGAAGAAAACATGTTTTTACTATAAGTCAGCAGCTTGCAGCACTCCAGTTTGTGTGTGTGTTTAAAATAGCAAAATACCTATTATAATTGCCCTTGAGAAAGAGGCAGGCAAAGAGTTACTTTTAAAAAATGTAGTTACAAAGGTAATGGGGTAACTTGAAGCATGGTGACGTTACCAGTTATGCTCAATAAATATGAATATTAGACTTTGATGCATGAAACAGGAGGAAACCTGTCTGTTGCTAGAGTCTGCACAAAGTGTTAACAAAGGATACTGGACAGGCTAGGTCTGTTGTGATCTGGACATTGTCCATCTTGGGAGCAAGAGTCAAGGCTTATTCCAAACTAGAAACTGGAAGTTGTAGTTCAAACTCCTCCATCCTGCTGACAAAGAAATGGCTGCATTGATGAAAGCAATCAGGATCTAACTGTCTTATTTACTTCCACTGAATGGAAAACTGCCAAACTGGCTCAGGCTGGTATACCTCCCCCCAATGAGAGGTATCATGCAGCTTTTCAGATTTGAAAGAGGGTAAATATTCTACACATGGAAAGAGAAATTCTAGAGGTGCAGGTGGAGTTCAGGAAAGAAAGAGACATTAGGGACCACATTGCAAACATATAATGACTAATGGAGCATACCAAGAAATTCCAGCCTGGGAGGGGGGGGCAGTATATGTTTTATAGGTTATAGCAAGATATTTCACTGCATAGATCACGGAAAACTATGGAAGGCTCTTAAAGACATGGAAGTGACACTACATCTTATAGTCCTGATGAGAAATCTATATTTAGGACAAGAGGCCACTATCAGAACAGAATACAGAGAAACAGAGTGGTTCCAAATTGGCAAGGAGGTCAGGCTTTAGGGTGAGATCACCCTACCTGTTCAATTTATATGCAGAAAATATCATATGAAGAACAGGCTTGGACATAAAAGAAGGAGGACTGGAGATAGGAGGAAATAATATCGACAGTCTAAGAGATGTGAATGACACCATACTACTAGCAGGAAGCATCATAGATGGAGAACAATTGCTAAGGAAGGTCAAGGAAGAAAGTGCAAATGCATACTTACTGCTGAATATAAAGTAAACAATTACCACAGAGAAGCTACATAAATTAAACCTTGACAATGAGAACATCAGAATAGTAATAGAATTCCTTGGATCAAACATCAATCGTGAAGGAGACTGCAGTCAAGAAATCAGAAGAAGTCTAGGAATGGAGAGGGCAGCTATGAAAGAACTAGAAAAGTTCATAAGCAGTAAAGATATGCAACTAAGCACTAAAGTTAGAATGATCCAAGCCATTGTATTTCCCATCACCATGTGTGGATGTCACCTCTATGCTTTGCTAGCACTTTACTATACTTTAGTTTTAACAACATTGAGGTCATGTTTTGCTTCACCCAGAGGTGTTCCTTTCACTCTTAGGAAGGCCTTAAATGCAGAAACACACAGAAAGATTATCTCTCTAAGACTTGCTTTCCCCTCTCTGAGAACTGCTTCACTTGTCCAGTTTCCAGTCATCTTTTCATGTTGGAGGGTTGGAGGTTGAGAAAATACCCCTAACCCTAAACCAGTAAAAACAGTGCACTGTTCTTAATAGGGAACAATAATGGCAATTCTTATCTTCTTAAAGTAACTTCCTGTTGTCAGGTAACTCCTACTTGAGAAACAAATCCAGCAAAATTCATGTTCTGGCTATGACTTGTGAGATTTTATTTAGTTCATCCTATCATATGTGTAAACTAGCTTCAGGAAGTTGGATTAAGAGAAAGTGTTTGGAAAGGGACAATACCTTTCCTCCTTGCTAATGAGTCATTGAACCTTTGTGTGCTTTGACTAGGCATCCCTTTCTATTGTTCAAATCTATGCTGCACTATATTTTTGCTTTGCTTCTTCCAATTACTCTGGTGAACTCTTGTAGTTTTTAGTCACACATCCAAATTCTCTTTTGTTGAGATGGGCAAAAGTCTTGTGCTTGCTGTTTTTCACTTTGTGAGACCCGGTCAAGAGGAAAGTGTGATGATAAATGGCTTTGTTTACTGGTGAAACTTTCATAGTTTAGGTCTGATGGTACTGTTGGAGATTCTGTCAAGAGCAGCTTATAGTTTCAAAAGACTCTTTTGACACTGATGATCAGCAAGTGTTAGATGAAATGGAATGGCAGCAAGTGAAGCAGAGCTACAAAGCAATATCTCTTGAAGTGAAAAAACAACACACAAACCTTTCAGTCTTGTCCTTTTCTGGGGTTTCTTAAACTATTGCTTAGTAAAATTCTCTCTGCTGAACTGTTCAAACACTCCAGTAAGAAAAATACAGATGGATGCCCAAAATGATGAACTGAAATGGTTGAACAGAAACAGTGTGATGGAATAAGTACACAGCAGTTGCATTTCTGATCAGACCCAGGTCCATTATAACTTTAAACATATGTTTAAATGTTTCAAGTGTTTTTAAATGTTTTAATCATGTTTTAATAATTTAATATTTTTTTAACTTTTGTAAATTAATGTTTTGGCTTATCTTTTAAACATTATTGTAACCCACCTAGAATCTCATCTTGGGAGACAGGTGGGATATAAATACAAGAAACAAACAAGCAAACAAACAAACTTCTTGCTCTGTTACCCAGTAAACTCAAGACACTGAAAAGCCAGACATCACCCTATATAGTGGCCTTTAATATATCTAGTAGTTATGAAGTCCACAAGTTAATTGCTTCCTTTTTTTAAATTACATAACTAGCACAACAAATCTAGCAGCAGTTACATTAATTGTGCAAACCAAGACTCCTAATTCTATGAAACGAGAAAAATGCCTCATTTTCCATTCATAAGTACACAATTTTTTATCCCTCACAGTTGACCTTTACGGAAATGGCAAACAGCCACCCAGGGGGAGTATTCATATGTGCAGGGCAAAAATAAAAACTATGCCTCCCCAAATGAAAATTTCATTTAGCATCCAAATTTCTAGTATTCCATTAAATTAAAACTTGAGTTGAACATTCAGAAATACAATGTGGGCAGCCAAAGAAAAGGGACAGACAAAGTCACCATGGGAAGGCGGACACAACAAATATGTGTTCTTGGTGTAAACTATGTTCAGTGTCGTACTCTCTGCAATACAAGCACTTTGAAGACTGCAGAAAAATTTCATATGGAGGCAGCAAAATTCTTATCTTGGGATCAATGTCCTCTTTTGCTCTCTCTGTAGCTAAACACTGGAAATCACCCAGTCCTGCACAACCTTTTGCCTTTTCTTATATGGGAGATATTCCAATCACTTGGAAATCATAGAATGCACCATAGCCATTTGCTTTGGAAGACAAACACTATAGCTGCCTGTGTTATAGATGTACATAAGTATGTATTTATTCATTTAATATCTTGCCTTTCTGCCTGCGCTTGACCCATGGCTCGTAACAAAGGATACTTTAGGTATCTTCTGCTATTTTTTTTAAGTTCGTTGTTTCTTTATAAGGATTTTTTAAAAATAATTTTTAAGTCATAGTATTGACATTTGATGAAGCATGGTGTTCTTTACCTAAATAATTTAACTAAATGCATAGGTGCTAGAGGCATTATGATATTTCCTGTAATATAACCAATCTCTTTCCTAAACCATGTCTAAGACAATTTTCAATTTTATAGCTGCAAATGTGTCTGAATTTAAATTCAATGGAGCTCAGTAAGTACATATAGGGTTGTACTTTTGGTTGTCATTCTCAGCTACTGAGAAACAAACTATGTCTTAAATCCTTTTGCTAGTCCTAAATAGAATAGACTATTTGAATCACTGAGATTTACTTATATGTTGATTCACCATCCAAAAATTGATTCAATGGATCTATTCTGATTGGGATTAATAAATAGGATGCCAGCCAGTAGGTGTTTGTGGGAGCAGGTAATCATAATAGTGTTCAGAAATGTACCAACCAGTATTCTTGATATCTAAATAGCGTACCAACTATTTGAGGGTTGAAAAATAGACCAATATTCTACACCAGATACTTATTTATGTATGCGTAATTCAGTAACATTTCCTGGCATTCCCCCACTCCCGACACACCTTAACTACTAGCAGGTGCATCAAGCAAAGGAGGTCTGTTCAGTTGCCAATAAGGTAAGCAGAGGAAGATGTTTCCAATGCCCTCCCACCAGCAAGTGATGTTGTTGTGCACCTTCAAGTCACATCCTCTCAACTCTAGTTCATCTTTTCCCTGTCTGACTCTTCAAGTTTATCGCACAGGCCCTGTAACGGGCCTATTGCTTTACGAAAGTGAGCTGCTACTGCTGCCACTACTGCCGCCGGAAGTTCCTATTCCATTCTGGTTGTGTTCCTCAGGGGCCAATTTTAGGGAACTGTTTAGAAACATTCCTGAAAATTGACCCCTGGGGAACACATCCGGAGTGGAATGGGAACTTCTGGTGGCATCGGCATTCTCCTGTGCAGTAAACTGCATTCTATGCCACCTCCCATTTCCATCCCGCTCCCTTTCGTAAAGCGACAGGCCTGTTCTAGGGCCTGTGCAATAAACTTATCTGTTTGACTCTTGAGCAGACCAGCTTCTAGTCTGTATCCTTTGTCACCCATAGGCCCCTATCACAGCATTCCTGAGCTGAAATTGGCTGGTTGAAACCAGACTTGGCCAGGTTCTCTCTTCACAACCTTCCAGAAGGTATATTGGAACAAAGTTTTTACCCATGGGGGTGTTGCTGGAGCAATAAAAATGGCCCTGGGGCAGCCTGCAGACTATACTTTGCCCAACCCTGGTACAGTATGAATTGACCCGGGTTGAAAGTATGCAGTTGCTTTTGTTTTAACAGTGTAAAATAGTGAACTAATAATGAAAAGACAAGGCAAATAATTTTCAGTAAACTACATTGCACCGAGAAATTATTCTGATGCTTAATGGATCTTGCTAGTTCATGCTGTCAGAACTTTCAGAAAGAAATAAGGTGAGAGAAGTCTTGTAATATCAGCGCCTCATTATGATAATGGGAGTTTGCATTACCTGGGAAAACGTCATTCTTTTGAAATAAGAAAGACATTTTTGGCTCTGCAACTATTTGAAAGTACATATTAGGCCCTATTCTGATGGTGAAAATAATCCAGGATGAATC
The DNA here is from genome assembly GCF_019175285.1 of Sceloporus undulatus. NCBI lineage: Eukaryota > Metazoa > Chordata > Lepidosauria > Squamata > Phrynosomatidae > Sceloporus > Sceloporus undulatus. The sequence continues at coordinate 162,119,549 of NC_056524.1, forward strand.
CAGGTTGAATCTCCATTGTTCATATTCATCCTGAATGCACCCCAATTAAACTTTCTTTTTTGGGGGGGGCTGCCAACCCCCTCCCCACTTAACGTTTTTCCCCCTGAATTTTTTAAAAACAGATTTGCTTTGTAGGCAGTGTGAATAACAGATGCGAATAGAACTGGGATAATTTGGGATTAAACTCTGCATATTTTGAATGTATTTTGCGACTATTCACATAATCAACTCCATGTTTATTTGAATGCTCGCACATTTGAGCAACCAAGCTTGAAGAGATGTGCATAGATGCAGTTCCATAGTGGGAATAACAAACCCGGAATGCGCGAGTGAGGTTATTCACATCGTTTCGCTAAAAAAACAACATCTGGATGTCTCCTCAGAACAAGCTGTTTTGATATCTCAAGTCTCATTGAAATCAGCGGGGCTTACCTGCTTTTCAAGACATGATAAGATTGTAGGATATGCCTCACTGAATTCAATGAGCCAAAAAAGAATTGTACAGTCCGTCCTCGCCTTACGCGGGGGATCCATTCCAGATCCCTCCGCGTAAGGCGAATTCCGCCTATGCTCGAGCCCCATTGGAAACAATGGGGCTTGTGTGTGGCGGCGCAGGCACGCGCAGGGCGCAACGGGCGCACGCGCCCATTCAATTGAATGGGACGCGCCGACCCTTCTGCCCCACGTGCGCCCCGTGGCTTGAGTGCATATGCTCAAGGCCGTGTATGGCGTGGGCGCGCTGTATTTCTAACATTCCAGTGGAATTGGTTTGGACTGTACCCTCCATGTGGCCATGATAAGATGATGCTGAGAAAATTACTTAGAGTAGTCAGATTAGTTTTCTCCACTGATATTATAGGTTTATTTACGTTAGCTTTCTTTTCAGTTTTTACATTTTATATTTGCATTTTAGCTTCTTCTTTTTTAAAAAACGTGCAACCTATGGACTCTTCTTACATAGTGCTAAATGGGAAAATGTGCACAACACTCCTTACAGTTGTTCTATTCAAAGACCTAACTCCAATTTTTAGTCCTATACTGTATCCATTGAACCTGTTGAATCAATGGCTGAATGTTAAGTGAACATTGATATAAGCCTCATGGATTTAGTGGGTCTACTAGTGTAGGGACTACCAGTTAGATATAGCAGGGATAGGAATTATGTGGCCCTCCTTTCAGATGTTGTCAGACTGCAAGACCAGGCACTCCTAGCTAGCATAGCCAATGGTGAAGAATGTTGGCACTGGAGGGCTCATGATTTTCATGCCTGATTCAGGCCAATGGCTGCAAAAGCAATGGGTTTACTGACATGTAAGAAACCACTACATATCAGTAAAAGAGCAAGACTTTGTCTTTTATCATTGATTGCTATCATTTAGCTCAAGCCAGCTATGGGAGGCATGGTATGGAAAGTTATTAAATCCTGAAAACAAATTCTTCGAGTCTTGACAGTTGAAACATTACTAAACATTGGACCCAAACAGACAGGCCAAAATAAAGCTGCTTCGGGTCACTTTGGAGGTATGCTGTTTAACTGGAGCATGGCTTTGGCATGGCTTCCAGCCTCTTAGGACGCATGCATCATTTAAACAGCATACTTCCAAAGTGACCCCAAAGCAGCTTTATTTTGGCCTGTCTGTTTGGTTCCAATGTTTAAAATATTTGTTGACATTGGTCCAAAACACACTGCAGAAATAACCCAGCTTGAGACCGTTTTAACTGCCCTGATTCAATGCTAGTGAATTCTGGGAAGTGTAGTTTTGTGAGACATTTAGCCTTTTCTGTCAGAGAGCTCTGGTGTCAGAATAAACTACAATTCCCAGGATTCCCTAGCCTGAGCCAGGGTAGTTAAAGCGGTCTCAAACCTGATTATTTCTGCAGTGTATTTTGGACCATTGTAACTGCCAAATCAGTTTGGCCTATGGATACCATATGAATGAAAAACTCCAAAGTCCCCCTGTTTTCAACAGTCCTACTTAGGGCGATGGCTATTCACCTGTAATACAGTCTTCCTCGTTCCTACCACCTTCTATCATCGGAAGCATTATTGTCTTTTCTAATAAGTCATGTTTTTTTCATGATATGTCCAAGATATTTCAGGCCCTATTTCTTCCTCTTGTTTCAGGCTTGATTTGCTCTTGGGCCCATTTATTTGTCTTTTTTGGCTATACATGGTATCTACAGAACTCTCTCCCAGCATCTCATTTCAAATGAGTTGACTCTTCCTATCATCTTTCTTCACTGAAAGCTAAAATGACACTGATCAAATTCCTTTTAATTAGATTTTTGCTATTTTTATTGATTTGTGATAAAATAGCACAAAATTTCTTTCTATGGGCGTTGCAACAAATACATGATTATTATCTGCTCCTCCTTCTCCTTAATAGAATATTTCTGTTCCACTCTATATCAAAAGATCTCAGGGATGTGCACAAGTGAAGTTAACACAAACAAACAGTAATTTAAAGCAGCAAAATAATTTAATCAACTAAAACCATACTAAATATAATTACATAGTTAAAACAGATTAAAGCAAATTAAAACCACGTGCATTCAGTTTACAGATAAAATCAACAAGGCCCCAAAGTCTCATTTGATAAAATGATTGGAGTGGATCTCAGGATGCTGATGACTCCATCCAGAGGAAAAACATATGAAGATGCCTTCATAGATCCTGTCTACACTGGCCATTAGTGCAGGGCCAAACTGGAGCATTATGCTCCATAAGTGGCCCTGGATTGGTCATGATGGACGCCGCACATACCAGGTTGCACCCAGTGTGGCAGTGTAGCATTGTTTGCATGGGCCAGCTGGGCTGACACTGCATTGGCATAGTTGGCTCATACCCTATGTCTGGAGACTACGATGACACTTCTGCATATGCAGGAGCTCTGTGGACAGGCTGCCTGGCATGGCACCACTTCTCTTGAAGGTGGGAAATTGTCATGCATCATACAAACAGGCAACATTCGCTTCCGAGGATTTTGCCCATCCAGACAACCACATAGTGTGCCAACTAACTGGTTTAGTTGTGTGCTCCTACCATTATTTTTCCTCCTCTTCAGTACCACAAGATAGAAACCGAGAAGTGTGAAGACATATAATCTATATTTCAAGCAAACAGCTACCTGAAGTATTGTAGTCCATATTTCAAGCAAATAGATGTAACTAGCAAGGTCAATGTATCTGTAAAACAACCAAATCCTTGTAAGAATTCATTCATTCCTGAAATGGGAATGGTAAGTTATCAAATGGGTAATAAAGAAATGAAATAGTGGTGCTAGTGAAACACAGAAATGGCTTGTACGTAATATCCAATTTAAATTTAAATACTGGAGGTTGTGATACAAAAGTGTCAAAGCAATGAGAAGTATACAAAATGAATATATAGTTAGGAAAACCTGTGGTGACTAGTGTTGTTCTAAGGGATAATTCCTACATCTGTTAATAAGGAAAAAATGATGATGATAAAATTGAACTCCAGTCTCAGAATCTGAAGATGCAACCAAGAAACATTTTTTAAATACCAGGCATAAGATTCACCATAATTCATAATTTTATATATATAATTGAAAGCACAACAATAGATGCTATGATTTTGAGAACAGGAGATCCAGTTTATTTTTGAACATGGAAAGATTTGACATTAAGAAAATGAAGAGGAGGATTAAAAAAAGATAGAATTGGTTGCCCACAAGGAAAACATTGCTGAGCTATTATGCGAGAAATGCTGTTGTAAAACAAGCAGCATGACAAGAGCTACAAGATAGTCTGGTTAATGGAGAAGATGTCAAGATTTTTTTTCCTGCCCATTCTTCCTACTAGAAATAGTATGAAACTATTTGGAAAAGTGTTTCCATAAGGCTAAAATATTTAAAATTAGGTAACTGTAGCAGACTAGTGATCAGAAATAATTTGATGGTTCTTTTATTACCAAACAACAATATTTTGGGACATTTTAAGTACATTTCTAGAGCCAGTGTGGTGTCAAAGTTTTAAGTGTTGGACCAGGACTCCTAGACGCCAGTGTGTGAATCTCTATCCAGCCATGGAAACCCACTGGTGATCTTGGGCAAGTTTTAATGCCAACTTAAACAACCAAACATGGAGTTTTTTTTTCCTGATTTGGCTAGTGGCATGAAATCATAATGTATTTTAAGTTATTCATTTTGGAAATATTTATCACTCTCTCTAGATGATGTGGTAGCCAGACTTTCTTTGCAAAAGAAGAAACAAAAATATTTATGTATTCATAAACGCAATTAACAAAACAATATGAAATCCACAAATTAAAGTGCAGAGAAAAGTTCAGTAAAACAGCATAGAGCCAATTTTATAATGAACGATGGAGGCAGTTGTGCAGGAAAGTTGTGTAGATCTGCCATGCATACAGGTAATAGTGACAGTCTCTCTTCATCCTCCCATACCATCAGCACTGGATTGTTTGATCATTGTAGTGTTTGATCATTGCATGCCATTTGATCATTGTGCATTTGATCTATAGGTAAGGCTGCTTGATCATGAGTGATCTGAAGTTCCTTTCGCACAGACAGTGGATTTAGGCATAATTGAGGGGAAGTGAAGGTTGTATTTTGTCCAAAATACTATATCCTGGCTGTTAGTTCCAGTTTCTTTCAATGAAAGATTGGGCTGTTCATATGAAAACTGAACAACTCTCTGGAAGTTCTTGAACTGCAACTCCCAGCAGCCCTAGGTTGGATAGTCAGCAGCAAGGCATACAGGTAGGAGTTCAACAACATGTAGAGGGCTACCTGATTCCTATCCCTGCATCAAGGAAAAGGTTAGGAAGAACTTCAAAGATGGAAGTCGTTCATGTTTACTCTAAGTTTCATGGATTGGTTGCTCTATTGTGCTTCCCTCAGAGGCCAATGAGCCAGTTGAGAACATGAATTGAAGTGAGGTGGTCATAATGACTTGCCACCATGTTGCCTCAGGTATGGCCAAGCCCTTCAGGGCCTGCCTTGTTAGCAGGTTCTATGGCCTCTGGATAATTCTTCATCAGGAAGATGTCATTGAATAGTCTATACCAAGAGAAGGAAGAAGGAATTCGATTTACCAAATGATAATGGAAACAGTCTTGAAGGTCAGCTTCTAACTTCTTCTCAAGTCCCTCTAAGCAATTGTATGTTAGTTGAAACAACAAACAGCCCGAGAAACCATGACTCCCTTATACCAGCAGTACAATGATATTACAGCAGATTGGACAAAAGATCTGGAAGGTAAGAAAGAGGAGCAGTGAATATCTGAAGAGAATAGTCTATATGAAAGATGGGAATTTTTCCTTTAGAACAGAGATCCCATCAGCCCTAGGCAACATAAGAGATTATGGCACCACACTCTTAAAGAGTTGATATTCCACTTTAACTGCTCTATCTGCCTCCTGTTACATTGTAGAGTTTGTAGTTCAGTGAGGCCTAAGATCTCTCTGGCTGAATGTTCTAAATGCCCCTCCCTAAACTTCAAATTCCAGAATGCAACAGGAGTCAGCCAGAGCAGTTAAAGTGGAATATCAACACTTGAAGAGTGTAGTGTGATAATCTCCATAGTCAGTTATGTGGGATGCTGGGAGTCACAGTGCAATAACATCTGCAAGCTAAGGCTGATTGAGGCTTCCATTTCAGAGGGAGGGAAGGGTGAATCTTCTCTGGTTGTAAGTCTGAATTTTAAAAACAGTATCCAACATATTAAACTATATCTGGGGGATAATTCAATGCTTTTCATAACTCTTTTTAATGCAGCGAGTATATTTGACACATCAATGTGTAACCCAAAAAGGTTAGGGGACTTCAGGTCCCCATCAACTATGTCAGTGTCTCCTTTAAATGTTGGAGAATTTCTTAGCTCAAGAAAGCTTATGAGAGTCTGGGTAACTTGGGGATCATTGTCATCTGTTTATCCCAGAACCAATTGCAGAGGACTGCAGATTTAATGAATAGGAAGATTTTTATTTAGAAATATGCAAGAGTGCAACCAAACATACAACAGTAATTCACACAAAAATATCATACGGAGCTAATAAAAATGGAGGGATGAGAATTGGATAGCAGAGGTTTAGGATTGTACAGGGGTAACATTTACCTGTTCTGAAGAGGAAACTATGGATTTCTTTTCTCCCTCAGACAGCATTTGAGGGCAGTGTGTGGAAGAGGTGCTCTGTGCTCACAGGGTGCAAAAAGGCTATGTCTAGGGCTGATATTTATATCTGCTAACCTAGCCTCAAGGGGTGCTGGCTGCTATCTTGCACTGTAACAAATACTTTATGGTCTTTCCAGGGAATTGACAAGAGGATTCTGGAATGACAGATGACTTCAACTTCTGAGTAACAAAACCAGTGATTGGATTAAGAGAACCCCAAGACAGAATGATAAGGAAGTTGCCTGGGACAATGGGAGCAGGTATATAGGAGGAGAGAGAAAATGAGATGATTTAAAAGCATCTGAGAAGTGGGATGACAGAGGACTAACCAGGACTATCCCTGCTTAATGGAAAAGTTGGAAGGTCTGGAACGATCATACAATACGTACTAGAATTAGTTACTAATTTTGTTGCATGTATTTTGAAACCATGCCTGTTTGTTTCCATAGCTGCTGAAGATTGTAGTGAAGTGGTCTAGAAAGCGTTATCAAACTGAATTATTTCTGCCATGCAGATCCAGCTCTAGAGTGGATACACTGACTAGGAAATCACCACAGCAACCATTGCTCCATCCCTGCCTAGAAGCATAAATCCAGAATCTCAAATCCAGAAAGGCATGGAGCAGATTATCCAAATTCTCCCAATTGCTAAGGAATATCCAGAATGTAAAAATATGATTGCATTTGTTTTTGTTGTCTCTAATCATATCTCTCACCCTCTTTTTTGTTTTGTTTGCCTTCGCTTCTCATTTTGTGCTCATTTTCAGCTCATTTTGTGCACATTACTAATAGGGGGGAGAGTCATCACAATGTGGTTTATTAAAGTTTAATTGTGTTGACTTTCTGGCTGAATTATATTTATGTTGATACCATGATCAAAAAGCTCCCATAGAAGAGGCATGTGTCAAAGAGCTCTAGGTTTTCCACTGTGAATCAGGAAGCACATTCAAGGTATTTGATGTGTACTACAAAGCCAAAGAACTAGTTTGATATAGCTGAGAGCTGGTTACCATTGAAACCTGGCTGGAACTCCATCATGTAAGACTTGTATGTTTCAGTAGGTCTAAACTTGAAAGGTTGCCAGAAAAAGAAATCTTCATATTGCTTCTAGCCCTTACCAGCACGTTCCTTGGTTTTCTGAATACTGCTACATTAGATACACTTTCTAGTAGATTCTGGGAACTCCCCAACAGAATGGTTTTCCGTTTTTGCTCTTCTGTCTTAGTTGCAGGACCTTACAGGTTGAATGTTTTAAAAACAGAAATTAACCAGAGTGGCTCCAAGTGAAAATGAGGTAGATAGACAAACTGATTTTGCAGCAAAAACAATTATTTCTTTATTGCAAAGAAAGAAAAAGATAGCAGCAGAAACCAACAGGATACTCTATATGAATTGCAAGTTGTTTCTCAAAGTAAAAGAGGGAGAAAACAGCATGGAAGCTAAAAATCCATCTCCTAACCAATCTAGGGGGGCTTGAGCTGAGCTTAAGGTACCACAGGCTAGAACACACATATAGATTTTTTTTCACCCTCTGGTGTGAAAAAGATCACTTGGACCAGCAGGAGTCAAGGAGGCAAGTCTAAGAGAGAGGAAGGTCAGACAAAGAAATCAAAGAGAGAGATTCTCTCTGGGTGTCTATGTTTTTAAGGTCTTTCTAACTTGGTGGGCAGTTTCCTAGGAGTGAAGGGAACACTTTTGCATGGGACAAAATATGTCCTAAATATGTGTTTGCAAAAAGGCGGAGGTGAACATGCCCTTCAGGTTCTGATAATGGCTCTGAAATGGTCTGAGCAGTAGAGACAATGGATGGTGTACATTAAACAGAAGCTAGTCAAATATAGATATCTGGCGTATTTGAAATCTAGATATGTTGGCCAACCTCTCTGAATGCTTCAGTGTATTTCACAATGTGGGGTGGACCACTCGGAGCCAGATGACAGATCTCCATTCTCTCTCTCTGTGTATAGGAGGAAATTTCCAGTTTGCTTTTAGAATAAGGCTTAGCTTTTCCAGTACAAAGTGCTTGAGCCATGACCAGCATTAGCTTGTCCATTATGAACTTTTTGCAATGTGTGTAGACTTTGGCAACAAACAGTTTTCTTGTCTTATGCTCAAAGCCATATTCATATTTACTGAGCACAACATGTAATAACCCAGTCAGCTGTCCTGGAGTGGAAGAGGTAACTTGTTCCACCTTTTGATCCTCCATTTTGCATCTGACATCACCTCCCTGCCAGCATTTGGTACCTAATTTCAGTTAGGTTCCTAAGATTATAATTTAAAACCCCAGCAGATCCAATAGGCCTAAAGTCTGGATTTGTGTGTGTGTGTGTGTGTGTGTGTATGAATGGAGCTTTCAAGTCCTCTCTGCCAACAATATTTTTAGGTGACATCTTGGCAAAATTATTATTTCTCTTAGTTTATCTTACTTTAAAGGCACACTCTCCACAAGCTTCTTAGAGAAATGGTGGGATGTAAATGTGCCAAATAAATGATGGCTCATGTGTTTTGAGCTCCAGAGTATGTTAACTTTTTTTTTTCAGTTGCAAGAAGAACTCATGCCTAGAATTCAAGTGGAGAGTGAGTTACTTTGGTAGCAGTTATCAGGGAATTTTTGATTGACTAAAAGAAGGTGAAGTAAAACTGCATAAAAACTTGATTCTGGGAAAATGCTTAGAAAAATTACTATTTTATATTATTAATAATAATTATAACTATTGTAAGGAATATCTAGCTATAGAGCTGTTAGTAGGGATTAATCTTTAATTATTATGAAAGGTTTTGTTGGAACAGGACAAGTCTAAGGAGTTTATCACACAGGGCACTTCCTGCTGCCCAAGTGTTGCCCAAGCATTGCCCAAGTGTTTCCCAAATGTTTCAGAAGCACTGGAGGTGGGCTCATCCATTGCACTTCTGAAATGTCATAGAGGCTTCCCGCTTTCCTTCTGTGGCAGAAGCATTTGTGGGGAAGCCTCAGAACAGCCATTTTTATTAATGGGATCTTTCGTTAATAAAAATGGCTTTACTGAGGCTTCCTTGCGAACATTTCCATGATGGAAGGAAAGCAGGAAGCCTTTATGATATTTCAGAAGTGTGATGGATAATCCCACTTCCAGCGCTTCGGAAACATTTGGATAATGCATCACCAACGTTTGGGCAGTATAAGCGTCCCATATGATAAACCTCTAAAATGGGACTATTGCTGGGAAGAAGAGGATGTGTTGGTAGGCACTTAATATATAGTGTGATTTTTTTTTTCAAAATCTGGAAAATTATAACAATTCATTGGTATTAGAAATTCAGGCAAATTCATGAATAAAACTTGTCCAGATTTTATTCAAATCGCTTTCTGCTTTAGCTGAAATTGAATTCATGCTCACTGCAAAGAAGTTTCATTTTTTTTCTTCCAGTTCATCTAAGGAACCACTCATGCAGATCAGAGGACATCTTCAAAAGCATCATCTATTCTACTAGTGATTCCAGGTAAGTAAGAGAGAAGACGAACATTGCTATTTGCTTTACCTGAACAAAAAAGAATTGTAATAAGTAACTCAAATTTCAAACAAATATCAAGTCAAAATGATGTATGCATCATTGGTAGATCCCTCTATGTTTGTTCGTATGTTGTATACATGGGGGCCAAGTGCTCCAAAATTCATTGCTTATGTCTATGTTTTATATTGTTCTAGTCAGATATAGCAACCTTTCCATCAGTATTTTCTCCCAAACTTTAGTTCACCATTCTATATTTATATTTTCCAAATATTTATTTTTTAAATAACTGTTGCTCTAGCCACATATACCAAAAAGAAAATTTGTTTTATTATTATTATTTTTTAATTGTGCAACTTTTGGTTTGCTCTAATGAATAGTGATTATGAAAGTAACTCCCCTCAAAAGGTTATATTTTGATTTGCAGTTTTCATCACTGTTACAATTACATTTCTCCAGAATTTCTGAATTGTTGAACATTCTAACCAAAGCTGAACATAAAGATTTTTTTGTCCACATTTCAATATTTGCAAGGGGGGATTAAAGTTGTTTGTTTTATATACAGTGGGCCCTTGTTATACGCTGGGGGGTTGGTTCCAAGATCCCCCGTAGATAACAAAATCCGTGGATGCTCAAGTCCCATTATATATAATGACATAGCAAAATGGTGTCCCTTATAAAAAATAAAAAATCAAGATTTGATATTTGCAATTTATACTTTTTTTTGAACATTTTCAAACTGTGGATGCTTGAACCCGTGTATGAAAAAAAAATCTGTGTATAAGAAGGGCCAACTGTATTTTCACTGATGTTTAATGTCACCTGCAAAGCGATTTTAATTATTTTCTCTTGCCAATTTGAAGAAGGATTTCAAGACAGTAGATGTGAAGGCATGTATCCATTCCTCCTTGGTGATCTAATATCAGTCTTCTATGGTAAACAGATATTCATCAAGCTTCCGGATTTTCCTGTTATAAGACCTTTGTATAATTTTGCTATTTCTTTCCATAAGCCACCGCTAAATAACTTGCTATTTAAGCACTATAAGTATGCATAATTATACATAGTAGCAAAAGACGACCTTTGATTTATCATTAGTCCAGTTGTCTGTACACACACCTTAGGAGTTTATTGTCTGGAGAAAGGCATTTCAGAATGTATGAGGGTGGCACATAATTCTGATATCTTTGGTATTCCAGTCCCATGTCTCTGGCTGTGATGAAGGAGAAAGGAAGCAATTTAAGAATATGCTGGATAGTCTGGTGCAGACACTGTCATTTAAAAAACAAAATACACAATTACATATTGAACTAAACGAAGAAAATATTCAACACAAACTAAGGAATATGTATTTTATCATTACCATAGGCCATTCTCAGGCTAGGTATGGACAAGGAAGCAGCAATATTTACTTTTCAATGACAGAGTACCTCAGATTTGAAAGCAGGTCCACAAGACTCAACTTGCCTTCATTTCCAATTTGTCACAAAGTAAAGGAGGTGAAAAATGCAAACCAATGTGAATGAAAATATTTGCCTCTAGCATATACTAGTGCTAATATCTCTATCATTCAGTCAACAGGCAATCTATTCCACTCTGTTTTAAGTTTGGTTCTAAATGCTGAGATATGTAGAAGAACAGTGTATTGTTCAAAATTTTGCATCAACACATCACAATAAAAGGCAGAGTTTTACCTATGGTAGTGATCAGCAACTGGCAACTCTATAGTGGCCACATCTTGGGTTTTTGAGGAGTTTTCCCTCATTTAAAGGGGTATTGGCTTACTGAAACCAAAGGCTGATGCTTTCAGATTTCCCTGCTAACTTGGTGCCAGCATTTCTACCACCAACACGAGGGCAATGGAAGGATACACCAGTGGCCTCTTTGGTATTTTGGACTGTTGATCCATGTAACAAATCACTGTATTGTTTGTTTTGTATGAGATGCCAGTATGACCCAAAATTGAAGACAAAATTGCTGAGGCCTCTCAGGGATCATGTCACAATACAATGAAATTTGTGTTGACAGGGAAAATGAATAATACCATTCCTCCCAAGGGTTTAAACCCAAATCTCAGCTTTATAAGATCAACTATTTATGTACTTTTGTAATCATTTACTGTTTAACTGATTTTAGTGCAAGCCATACTGAGATCTTAAGATAAAGAACAGGATATAGATATATTAATTAATATATCATAAATATGTGATGATTCCCCTGAGAAATCTGCCTTATGGCTTCCTACATTTAGTAATGGGTTGGTTCTTGACTATGCAGTCCTCCCAAGCAAAGTGGAAGAGGAAGGGATAATAAAATAATAGAATTGTGATATGATCATTGTGATATGCCTTTCCAGGCATAAAATAGTGCTTTCCATATCACATGGTGGCAAAATTCTTGGTAGACAGCTGACTTCCCATACCAAAAATAACCATGCCACCCAAACCTATTATTGAAGCCCTCTAAGTTGAGTAGTTTACTATTCTATGAAGACATCCAGTCTGAAATCCAATTTATTGCGCTTGCTTGGTGATAGAGTTTTAAGTCAGGTACGCTTCTTCCTCCATTCTTTTTCTTTCTCGTCATTGTTTTCCATTTTACTTGGGGTCTTTTCCCAGACTAAATGAATTTCTTTAAATCTTTGTTCCACTCCTGGAAAGGTTTTACACTGGTAATAATTGGGATGCTTTGAAATAGAAAATTTATCTTTGGAAGGACTACCATTTTAATAGCCTCTATTTTTCCCATGAGTGAGAGCTTTAATTTATTCCATCTATCCAATTCATTTTTTATCTCTCCATTTTACCTTGTAATTGTGGTCAAATAATTCCATATATATATATATATTTTGGTCAGCCAGAAACCTAGATATTTTATTTTGTTTTTCACCTCACAGTTTGTTATCTCTTCCCATTTTTGTTCTTTTTTTGTTCATGTTTTTGGTTAATAGAGCTGTCTTCTTTCAACTGATTTTAAACCCTGAAATTTTGCCAAATTTTTCAATTGTTTGGAATAAGTATTTTATTTGCTTTCCAGCTTCTTCTAAAATAATTACCAAGTCATCGGCAAAGGCTTGTAATTTAAATTCGTCTTTGCCTTCAACCCATTGATATTTTTATTTCACGTTTCTCGTTGGCAGAAAGCCCAGTTGTTCTTCTTGAATTTAATTTTTTAGAATGTTCTTTAATCTGTTTGCTAATATCATTGCCATAATTTTGTAATTGATGTTTAATAAGGATATAGGCCTGTTACAGACTGCCAAAATAAAGCTGCTTCAGGTCTCTTTGGAGGTATGCTATTTAAATGATGCATAGCTCCTAAGAGTCCGGAGGTCGCGCCAAAGCCACACTCCATTCCTAAGCACTGGAGTGCAGCTTTGGTGCAGCTTCCAGATTCTTAGGATGCATGCATCATTTAAACAGCATACCTCCAAAGAGACCTGAAGCAGCTTTATTTTGGCAGTCTGTAATAGGTCATAGTTTCCTCACCTGACTTATTTTCTTTTCCTAGTGGAACTGATCCCACACATGGCTGCATATAAGGAAGGAAGGGTACCACATTGGATGCTGAATTCCGTTCACTTTTATTTTGAGAGTTTGTCCAGTAGCATTGGGAGGAGAGGCAGAGAAAGTGAATGTGAGATAAAAGTGGAGATATATTTGGCAATAGGAGAAGAGCAATGATGTGTTCTCTGAGTAACACTGGAGTTTATTTCTTATGGTAGGGGGAAGCAGGCACACAAACTGGGCATCATGAACTACTTCAAAAACAACGTTTTCCCTAATTTTTAAAAAAACAACTAGATGCCTAAACAAGGTTCTTTCCTCCGTTGTGTCATGGTGAGATAAAAGATAACTAGCATGGTGTTAAGCCCTTGTTTCACACATTGCATATTTCTTTCTATGAACAAGACAAAGTTATTCTTATTTCTTCCCATATTTCTTCCTAAAATACAAAGGATTTTAGTTGTCATAACTTGGTAATATTGCTATCCCTTTTAAAAGAAATACTTTGAAAAGAGATGGCAGAGCTTATTAACCTTTAACTTTTATTGCAATAAATCACAAACCAGACTCTTGTAACCAAGTGAATAGCTGTGGCATGATAGTTATTTATGTACTACTAAAGCTGTAATACAAAAAGATTTCTTTCCCCATTTCCTAGTTTCTTTGGGAGGGCTGGAGGGATCTATCCATACAGTAGGGAAAGGGTAAGATGCAAGTCTTAAATTTTATTTTACCTCTAAAATGATCATTGCAGTGCTGCCATGGTTATTTATGTGTCTGCTCTAAACCACATTTTCAGTGGAAAATTTTTAACAGATTTGGAGGTCAAAATATACTATTCTCCATTTCACTCTCTGCATAATGCAACTGACCAGTGTTATAAATCTGTATAACAAGAACTAAAAAATGAATTCTGTGTTTATGTTCACATGCATATGTATGCTTGTTCGGGATTACAGCCAAGCAGACATGATCTCTTCCAGAATATTCTATTGCCCTTCTATCCCAGTTTTCTGGTTTGTGTTCCCCAACTGTCAGCCAGTATTCCACACCCACTGAGTATACAATTCAGCTGCTTTGGGTTCCACCATTTGGGAATATTTTTAAGGGCTGGAGGACAAAATGACGTCCATTTTTTACCGTTTCATCCACAGGTTGTGAAGGTGAGGAGAAATCCTTTAGCAACATATGGTAGCATGCCAAAACATAAACCTTGTCAAAGCTGGGATGCGGGGAGGCTTACCGGAGGAGATCCGTTTTATCACCACCTTAGATGCCTTCAAGAAAGCACTAAAGATGGATTTCTTCCGGTGGGCCTCCCCACCTGATCTTTTATAAGACATCTTAAATACTCCACTTCTGATCTGATTGTATGAATGTTAGTGTGAATGTTAGTTGATGATCTGTTATTTTTGTGAATTAATAGTAATGTCATTGTTTTAACGATTGTATTATATATGGAACTGTTTTATTGCTGTAATCCCACCTCGATCTGCAGGGAGAAGTGGGAAATAATAATAATAATAATAATAATAATAATAATAATAATAACCAATCAAGAAGAGTCTTGATTATTATTATTATTAACCTTTATTTATAAAGTGCTGTAAATTTACACAGCACTGTACATACAATCTTTTTAATTGGACGGCTCCCTGTCCTCAGGCTTACAATCTAGAAAGACACGCCACAGAGGGAGTGGTGGTGGGGAAGGGGCATCTCTAGTAGGATAATACATATAAAATACATAGCAATACAGGAAATGATTCAATAAAACAGACAACAAAAGAACTCTTGAGCTCTTACTTTTTATTTTTATACAGATTTTCCAAAATAATTGAAGTGATTGGGAGAAGCAGTAATTGGGAAGTCACTGGGCTGCCATTTCCTCCCATAACACAATGAAGAAATGATACCATGTCACAATTCATTTATTTTATTTTTATTTATGGTTTTATACCCCGCCCTTCAGCCCTAAAGGCTATCAGAGCGTCTTACAATTACTATTTTTAATTAGATGGTTCCCTGCCTTCATGCTTACAATCTAAAAAAGACACGTCACAAAAGGAGAAGGGAATGGTGGTGGGGAAGGGGATGAGGTCCAGTGGCTATTCTCTCCCTCTGAGGCCTGGACCAAGGCAGATAGACTGGAGGGAGGGCTCATCTTCTTCAGGCTAGCCCAGGTGGAGCTGGGCCTGCCTGTTCACTCCCTCGCAGGCTGAAGGATGACAGTTAGCATGGAGGGAGGGCTCTCTTTCTTCTATAATGTAATGTAGCATCATTACTAAGACATGGCAGGAATAGATGGTTATCCACATTGGTTGGGGTGGGGGAAAAGATGAAACAAAGTGAGATAAGAATGAACCAAAGATCAACACAGCTATTAGGACTGTCATTGGCTAACCATCAAAGGAGGTCCATCATTGTTTACTAGTCAAGATGCTGTATTTCACCTTCAGTAGATTATATTCTGGGAAACACAAGATAAAGGGTGCTACTTGTGAACTTTCCAAAGAGATCCAGTTGGCCATTGCAAGCACAGAATGCTGGACTGGATAAGGTTTTCACTTGATTCTGCAGGCCCTCCTTCTGTTCTTAATGGTACTATCTCACAGGAAGCTCAGTAGCACAGTGCTCTTGCTTTGTACCAATTGAGCAACCCGACCTGGAAGCTGAAGTAGAAATGCTTCATGCCCTTATCTATTCTCTACTATCTTATTAATCCTTATGAACTAGGATTAAGAACAATCACCACTTTCTTGCATTGTGTGAATTGTGAGATATTTTCAGATCCCAGTAAGAGTTTCAATATATTGAGAGGTAGAAAAGTTCAACACTTTGCATGTACAAATTCACGATGTTCTGCCCAAGCAGCCAGAACCAAAAAACACAAAGTAGAATAAAAGACAAAATGAAACCAAACATACACTTACTTCTATTGTGGAGTATTTTCTAACGCCAGTGAATTCCAATATTCCCCCTCCACACAATGGAAGAAAATTCATTTCTTCTGAATGGGCCCAACTAATCAATCCAAATTCAGAGCAAAATCATTTGATTTGTTGGAGACAAATTAATTTGTTAGGGACATAGACCTAGCCTCTATTCTAGATCAAGTTCTCTATGGATTCTGTAACAAGACATGAAGCTGGGAGACCACAATGTCCCAGGCCAGTGCATGAAAGTTAAGAAATGTAGCTTGGGTTGTGAATGGAAACATTAACTTTGCTTTGGATTTGCTAACCCAAAAAGGCTTGCATCTCTGTTTCTTATGTATTCTGGTGCTAGGGAACTTCCTTCAAAAGAACAAGCTGACACCGGGAAGGCTGCATAGTACATTTTGTTCTCTAAAAAAGCCAAGAAATGGGATACATAGCAAAGATTAGAGAACAGTTGTTTACCTCCGAGGACACTATAATGATCAACTGATGCCTAAAAAACAAAACCTCTATCAAATTCATTAGATTCATGGAATTTTCCCAATGCATACACTTTTCAGTTGTGGCTTAGCCGCCTTGGCAACCTATATTAGGATATACAGACTCTTTGTTAAGGGCTCCCATTCTTTTTGGATACTAGTCTATCAGGGTGGGGGGGGGGGCAGAGATGCATTTCTTTTTCTAAATAAAATTGGATCCTTGAGTCACCAACACCACTTGTTAATCTTTCCTGGTGATGCTAGGAGAAGCAATTCAGCTTTAGTTGGTTGCATCCTGAAATTCTATTCTTTCCTTTGGCTAGTGCTGAGCTGGGGTGGCCATATAGTTTGAACTGCTACATGACATCCTTCAGATTCCTGATTTAGGCCTTCTCTGTGGGCAGTAGTCCTAACACTTTATTTTTCTTTGGTCTATTAAATTAATCATTTTATGATGTTAATGTTGCATGTTTTCTTGCATGTTAACAGAGAATGAGTAAAAGCAATTTTTCATTAAAAAGAACAACAGAAACCACCACCTTTGTGGACTGCATTTTTCGAGTGGGTATATTTGTTTAGGACTTGCATTTTTCTGCCTCCTCTTTAAGTGGACTTGTATGTAGACTTAGATTCTAGAGATTCAAAATCACTTTTGAAACATTAGGTAACAATTTTACTTTCAAAATGCTTGTGAGAATTGTAAAGCATGTCTTTTATGAGCCTTGGAGTGCCTATCTAGCTATTTTACCAGGTCATCTTTCTCAATAGCTTATTAAAATGCAGCCTGTAGACTTAAGGATACTTTTTTTTAGTATGAGATATAAAAATCTCTTTATTTGGGGCCCAATCACAAGAAAAGCAAAAGCAATGGTCTTTGTCATTCTACATGTGCATCTGCTAGACTGCAGCTGGGGACCCAATAAATAACAGAGGCTGCAATTTCCTCTGCACTGCTGCAGTTTTACATATAGATGGGCGAGTTGCAGCAAGTCTTTCTGCAGGGTTGAGTGATGGGTGGGAGGAGGGGATATATGGAAATGCTATGCCAAATAACTGAATAGGATTAAAACCCATGATGGAGAATATTACTGGATTCCATTGGATTCTTATATGAGCATCTCTATACGTCGAGGACATATCCAAGTGTCTTTTGCTCTTTTAAAAATATAGCTGTGTGTATGGGAAGCAGAAGTGAATGGTTTTTTTTAACCCAGAACAATAATTTGTACCACCTTGTACAACAATGTTATCACAAACAGTAACTCCCTATTTCATTACAGTACTTTAGTACTGTTTTGTTAACTCTAGTGCATGGAAGGATGTATACAAGTCTATTAAATAGGACATCCCTTCCTTTAAACAAGAATTACAATCCAGCAAGAAAATGAAAGAAAGAGCCAGATATATTGATTAAACTGGTAGGCATGTTTCTCCATCTCTTTACTACAAAGTAAGAGCCCTCTGTCCTCAATATATTTTGACTATGGATTCCCTTTCCCAATAATGTTCTCTGTTTTTCGACCCCGGATTAGTGCAATATATTGTCTTTTTCTTGCCCCTAGTGAATTGTGATTTGTATAGATTCCCGTTCCTACCCCTAGTAATGATGTTTTTAAACTTTTTATATTGTGATGCTTTACCTGTATTTTATTGTTTCTTGTCTTGTAAGCCGCCTTGATCATGCAATTGGAAAGGTGGGATATAAATTAAAATTATTATTATTATTATTATTAATGTGGATTTAACCATACTACTGAGTTTTCTCTTAATATGGAGTGCTTTTACATTACAAAATTATAGCACCATGACTCTACTTTAACTGCCATAGCTACATCCTATGGAATGAAGGGATTTGTAGTTTAGGGAGGGACATTTAGAATGCTCTGCCAGAGAATTCTAGTGCTTCACCAAACTACAAATCTCAGGATTCCATAGGATGCAGCCATGGCAGTTTAAGTGCCATCGCAGCACTATAAGTAGGTAGTATGAAAGGGACCGTATTATCATTACACTTTGCTTACCAATTGCATTTTGTCGTCTTACTCTTTTAGTTTTGGCTAGATGAACAAAACTAGATTGCCTTGTGGGGCTGATCAGCACAATCTGTTGTGAAAGCCCCAAATGTGTGGTTGTTACTTATTTTTTATATGTAGTCCAGAAACCTTCCCTTCAGGTAATAACTCTCTTGCAGGCCATTCACAGCTGCCCAGAAAGGAAGGAGCAGCTGTCTCTCTTTCCTAGAAGAAGGTGATTGAAAGTCCAGAAAGTGCATACACATTTTCATAAGTACTACTTATTGCTTATTATTTCTATGATGTCACAGTGGGTGCTACATATTCTTCTTTACCCATGTCTATGCCAGTCTGTGAATTTCCACATATTTAACCCTTGCATTTCCTAAATGTCCTCATCATGTGTGTTCTGCCTGCACAGTGTGATGTCTTTGTGGCAGAAGTTCATTAAAATATTAGCACCATACACATACCAAATGTTGAAAATGTTTCTATAAATGTTTCTACAGCTGCCCACATAGCCTCCAACCTGCTTTTTGCCTCACTTTTCTTTCCTTTTCTCTTCTTTCCTCTTCATTCTTTGGGATCTTTGTTGCGATCCCTTACCTTTGGATTCTCTCTCAATCTCTTGCAAAAGTTGGTGGCATGTTAAAATCCAAGCCATGTAAATACATCTGAAAAGAAAGCCTACAGTAGCCTTTGATCTCAAAAAGGTGACAGATTTTCCCCTAACACACAAGTAGTGGTGTTCTTCAGTTCATTTTTTATGGGGATGAGCATCCGGCCATCTTATTCACAGATATGAGAATTCAAATCCTCCAAACACTGCCCCTAACTATACATTCTCTTTCACTCCTAAAGTCCTCATGAGCAAATCAACAAGAGGAAGCAAAAGGGTGAAGAGATACACAGTAGTTTGTAGAAGAAATGCTGTTCCCTTTCTTACCTATTTTGGGACCATCTAGGCATATTCAGAACTTTCCTGTTTCTTGCCCTCCCCTCCTTACATTTTGTGTGTTTTCTTGCAATTCCATTTGTACTCAGCCTTCCTAATTTTTTATGAGTGGGTATGACAGTGCTCTATTGGAAAGCTGCTTTCCCTTTAACATTTTATCATGTTCTCAGAGTGTTATTCTAAGTGCCAATTAACTACAGGGCATGGACACTGATTGATCATTTATGCAACATGACAAAAAGCACACTGCTTTCAGTGACTGAAAAGCTATAAAATCAATGATGGTTTGTATTGTTCCATACTACTATTAATACAAACAATCTGACACCAAGTGTCTCCTTTTTTATAACCTATTGGATCATTAGCCTCAAAATGTCACTGTGCCACCATCAGTGTAAAGTGAATTATAAGGCAAAGCAAAGATTTAGATATTGATATTTTTGTTCTGTTGACAGTCAATTGAAAGACGCAGGGTTAAGCAATATGTATAGGAAGACAGTTGACCTATTTATTATGGATACTCACTGAAAACCTGTCTTTGAAACTCATACACACAAGGAAAAATATTGAAAGGAATATCTATACATTGAAGGCAAGCAGAAATAGCTTCCTATCTTCCTATCCCTATTTGAAAAGTTATATCATACCAAGTTAGACCTTGATCCACAGAGCTTAGTATTGTTGACAATGGTTGGCAGCAACTCTCCAGATTTTCAGGCAGAATTTTTCCTTGTTCTGCATGGAGATGCTAGGGATTGAATCTGAGACCTTCTGCATACAAACATGCTCTATCACTTAGATGTGCTCCTCTGCTCATCTAGATGTCAGATTATAACTCCCATCATCCTTGACCATTTACTGTGGTACTGGGATTGATGGGAGTTGCAGCACAGCTCAACATCTGGATGACCACAGGATCGGTATCCTTGCTCTAGAATATCACAAGCTGTGTGGTTTAGCGGTCATTGCTTTTGGTTTGTTTGCACACACAAGGGATATGGAGGAGCATTGGGGATCAGCTGTCCTTGAATAACAAATTACCACAGTCAGTCCTTCAGTTATTTCATTATCATGTAGAAGAATGAAGATTTTCAGATGCTTGCTCCTTGGTGGGGAAGAAGATGACAATTTTTTCTTGCATTTTTTATGAGTTTTCACATTTTAAGACTTTTTTGGTGAAAATTTCACCAATTTTGCAACCCCTGCCCCAATGTTCATTTCGCAAAATATCATGCTCAAAGTCCTACGTCACTGATTTCATAGTAAATGTGTAACTAAGGAGCTTATCGCACGGGGCTCAGAGAATGCAAATGATGCAGAACGGAAGGGAGCGGGAAGGGAACAGAATGGGGAAACGCCCATATTATCGCAAGGGGGAACACCGCCGATGACGCTGGAAGTCCCCAATCCATTCCTCATCCATCCCAAAGGAGGCGATTTTCAAGAATATGCAATATATGTGAAGCAGTTACAGATCCATAACTTTACATTATTAACCTGTAACTGCAATTCAGGATGCCACTTCATGTATTTTGTTTGCTATTGCTGCTTCTGAACCAAAGCACTTGCCTTGTCACTCTTGTGCAAGGTTACAAACTCCCATGATGGATGATGAGGATAAGGATAATTTTGATGTATCTTCATCAATAAGGACACAAAAATCTGTAAATATAATCTACATCCCTAACACTGACAATGCCACCTCTAATTTGTTTTAAATATGAACACAGGTTGGTTGATCTCTCCAGAAGGTATATTATTTTGTAGATGACGGAACTTGTGGTACTTAAGATCCTTTGGCAAGGTCATTATGTTGAATTATGTTAGGCTTGGCAAAGAATGGAAAAGAAAACCAGAATTCATCTGTTTCTTAATAATGCTGTTTGAGAAAGTTTATGTGACTTAAAATGAGAGCGAAAGGGAGAAGGAAGGAAATTGAGAAACCAGAATACATGTGCTTCATTTTATTCTGTTTTAATTGCTGTTGCAGGATGGATAGCTGAGAAGGCGCATACAGGATTTCGGTATTAACATCTATAGTGGAGAAACATTCTGAAAATATCAATTGCAAGTCAGCCAGGCACTTAAAAAGTCACACGATGGAGAACAGATGTGTCACGTTTGTTAAAAATCACACCGTTTGGACTATACTTTTGTTATAATAACATAATTTAAACACCATCCATCCTCTTGCAGACACATCTGCATACATGAGGCAGAATAGATCCATGGCTGTGGGGGTTAGGAAAGTAACCTTTTAGGCCCCAGCTCCCAGAATTCCCTAGCTGCATATGGTTATGTTGGCTGGAGGATTCTGTTGTTCAAAAAGTCATTTTTTAAAATCTCTGGCTGAATGGTCTCTCATCTTTCTCCCACCAGCTACATTCATGGAGAAAACCCCTTATAATGAGAGACCCATCCATAATTTCTATAGTTCCGGACAGTTCCTCAGAGCCTTGGAAATAAGGGAAGTTCAATTCTGTCCAGGGAAAATAAAACAGGGACATTGTCAATGACATGGCAGGGAATAATGCATAAGTGGGGGACAACACTGGGATTGGTGGTGATCATATTCTGTAGATCTGGTGTAGGACAGTCATATACTGTTTGCTGAATTTAGGATGCTAAGTGGTTAAGCTGTAATAGTGACATACGTCTTTATCACAAAACTGCAGTTCCCAGAATTCTCTAGCATTGAGCCATGAGAGTTAAACTGGTCTCAAACTGGATTATTTCTGCAGTGTATTTTAGATCTGAGATGCCAGTTGAAAATGCCTGATAATGCATCCCACAAGTTGCTGATGGCTGGAGATGGACAGTATTCTTTTGGAGATTGTTGAAAATAGTCTGATGTTTTGACCAAAACATCAGTTACCCTTCATAAAGACATATATTTCTTTTGTCTGTCACCATCAAGCAGGTGTTATAGATTCTTGAAACATTACATAAAGTTTAGACACTTGCTCAACAGAGGAGATAGTTAAAAGATTGGAGGAGTGTACACTCCCTTTTTAGCAGTGCAATAAAGTGTTGTTTATCCCTAGCTAAGTCCACAATAGGATAAGTAATTTACAGCACAATCCTATGCAATCTACTCAGAAATATATTCAGCTGAATTCAGTAAGACCACAACTTCTAACAGAACAAAGCTGGTTTCATGTACTGCAGATCTCAAACTCAAAATACGATTTTCATAGTCTGAACATGATGTACTGCAATACAATTGTTTCCCTTAATATTGTCAGCAAAGTAAACATACATAAGAGGATGTTTCAGAAAGTAATAGTAATTTTGGCATGTAATGTGGGAAACCATTTTGCCATTACTTTCCTAAACGCCCCCATAATTTAAAACCATAACAGCATGAAATTATCCTACTTAATAAAACAGAGTAAAAGCCTTGCTGGTTTTTAAAGAGGAAGAGATTGCCAAATAATCGTTTTTCCCCCAGTTGTTCACAGAATATGCATTTTTTAAAGTAATAGAAGTCGATCTTTGTGAAGTATACTTGGCAAATTAGCATCTAATGCTCTCAAATTGCTAAATTATTTGAGTATTAGCTAATGTAACAGCTTTGTGTAACAAGTTCAGAGTTATCTCTCTGGTACTATTTGAACCCCAGTAGGATCTATGAATGGACCAGAACAGTAAAGCTGGCCAACAGAAGTAGAAGGAAATAATCTTAGTTATAAAGTGCATAAAGTTCATACCCTTCCATGTGTGTGTTGTGTGCCTTCAAGTTGTTTCTGACTTACGGTGATCCTAAAGCAACCCTATCATGGGGTTTTCTTGGCAGGATTTGTTCAGAGGAGGTTTGCCATTGCCTTCCCCTGAGGCTGAGAGTATGTGACTTTTCCAAGGTCACTAGTGGATTTCATGGCCAAGCAGGAATTGAACCCTGGTCTCCAGAGTTGTAATCCAACACCCAAATCACTATGTCATGGAAAAAGCAAGAGGACACGAATCTAAACATACCTGGATATTCATTTAATATTTATTTCTATAAATCATGTTAAGTGTGTTGTATCTATAGAGTCTAGGGTTGTTACATTTTGAAAATAAAAAAAGGACAGGTTTACTTACTAACTACTTTGAATCACCATTCATTATGATGACTCTCACTTTAAATACCCCGCTATATAGCTGTGATGATAGTTAGTAGAAATATTCCTAACTTTCATTAACTGATTATTTATCAATATTTAATAATGCCAGCAATTGATCTGTTTACCTCAGCAGTACAATACAAGCTGGGATTAGAGGCCTCATGTCAGCTCATCTACAGCTCCAGCACCAAAGGATTTTACAACAGCTCTGTGAGGTTAATTGGCAGCAAGGAAAATTGTCAAAGGGACCAAAAAGAAAAGCTATGAACTGTGAAAGTGACCATGGATGGAGAGTCTTGAGAAGGAAAAAAGAAAGATGGAGATAAACCACACAGTCACTACTTCCTTACTAGAGCTAAATTCCTACCAATCTCTTTCCCTCCTTCTGCCTCTTTCCATGAAGTTCCAACAGTATAGCGTAATGACATTAGATTCACAAACTATAATAATGGTCATCTCAAGTGATATGATATTCCTTTATGGGATTTTGTTTTGTCCCTATGGCGGGATACAGACCGCCCAAAAAGGGCGGTCTGCCGCCACCCTGGTTTGCTGCGCAAGGAAGTTGAGGGACAAACCGCGTGGCTCCCTCGTGCAGCAAACCATGGTGGCACGATGTGGCAATTTAACTGTGGCAATTTAAGCCGAACCACAGCACTATAACTGTGTAGTGTGAAAAGGGCCTTCATCTCATGATCAGTGACCATTTAGATATAGAATTGGTACATGAACTCCTACGGATGGATGAAATAATCTATGAACTGTTACTTTTAGGGCATTCATTTATATGTGCTTTTCATTCTGTTTCTATATTAATGGTTTGACTTTTAAAAATAATAATCTCAGATTCATAGTTATTTGAAATATATTTTGTTTCAAAAATGAATTTTAAATATGTTTTGATATACCAAGAACTACACTGGAATATTCAAGGAGAGCAAAAGGCTGATAATATTAATTAAATTCTGTTCTGCACATTTGTTCCAGAAACAGAAATCAAGTTCAAATCAAGATCAGTCGTACTGTAACTTCCCAATAATTACTTTTAATATGTCTTGAATTTAATTACACATGTAAAAGCAATTTCAGAACAGAGGAGTCTGGTTTATGATCTGTTAGGTAAGGTATGTGCATGGATGTGTGCGTACATTTTGTCAAGTCGTAAATCCCCCCCGCTCTGCTTTCCTTTCACCTGCCGGCAACTATCTCTTTGTTTAAGCAGACTTTTTATATGTAATCACTGTTAGGGAGGCCCTTATTGGAGCGTGTTTACTCTTTTTTAAAAAATTAATTTATACTGTTTTAAATGAAATGATTTAAATTTTGTTTAAAATTGTGTTGTAAGATTTTAAATATTTTTCCCCCTTGGGTCTCACTCTGTGAGAAAGGTGACATATAAAATAAATATCAAGGAATGAACAGGGATGGAGAATGTGTGACACCCCAGATGTTATAGGATAGCAACTCCTCTTATCACTTACAATTGGCTATATTAGATAGGATCGATGAGAATTGAAGTCCATGTCAAGGAAAAAGCAACATGGGATATACAGTAAATGAAATAAAACATGTATGTGAGAGTCAGGGTGACTCAGCAGAAGCCAATTGAGAACCACACAGGTGTAAATGGTAATACAATTAACAAGTCCTGAATGCCAAGGACAAGAAATGTAAAGTGGATAATTGGACACACCTGACAATTGTTAAGTGGTCAAGGCTGAGATGATGAAATCATTAATTGTAGGATGAACCAAGAGAACCAATGAGAATGATGTACACGCCTACTGGGTGGAAACAGACAACAGTGGGTGGTACCATGCATTGACTATAATAATGACTATGCATCCCAATGTATTTTGTGGGTAGTAGTGGTGGAGGAGTAGTATTGTTGTATTGGAGTTGTGTTGGATAGTTTTGGAGCTGTATATAGTAGAATAAAGTAGATCTTTTATATAAGACTACTGAGTTGTCTGGTGTCTTGGGTGAAGCTACAAGAACCAGCTGGATCCTGAAGAAGGGTGAAGACTTCTGTGGAAGCAAGAGTGAGAAGGCTTGGAGAGTTTGTCGGGGTCTTCAGCCTGTTCTCTGTAACTCTTGCTAAGCTATAACCACTGGCCAAAACTGGTCAGCACGGTGCACAACCAGGTGGTGAGTTCAAGCCAGAGGTGAAGAGCTACAACTCCCATCATCCCTGACAGTCCAGACATTTCTAGAAAGCTTTTGAGGCTTCTGGCAACAATAGCCATAAATTACAAGAGGCCATAGAGAGGAGTCTTCCAGTACTTTTGGAAGTGAAACCACCATTCAAAGTCAATTCCAGCTTATTCACCTCTTCCAGTTCCTTATTTCTTCTAGCCACAGAGAGAGGATTAAGACATTTTCTATATGTGCTTGTTCCTTTCCAGATAGCAGAGGCTGTTAGCATGAATGAATAAGCAAGTAATAGTGGACAGTGATGCTGAAATGGCAGGAGAGAAGTCAGCTCCAGGTGCCTGCAGCTAATTTGCTCCTGATCCAATAGTCACACTGTGGCTTCTGAATGTGTAAAGACTGGTGCACAGACTGCTGTGTAAACTGGACGATCATATCTACCAAACTATATCATCTTAAAGCTGACTTGTTTAACAATTTGGGATGGCCTTTTCAATTGCTGTAGGAACAGTTGTCCATGGGCTATGAGTTGTGAGGCCTTCCCCAATAAGAGAGATCAATGTCCAGAAGGATGGCAGGAAAAGCTGAGAGCTCTGTAGACAGTGATGCAAGCTGACAAGAGCCTTCTGCTGTCATCCCATATCCTTTCACAGTTTAACATGGTATAAAATTCACCACGGGAATGTTTGCCTGCCTTGTGCTTTGATGGTTCCCAATGGGACAATCTTAGCTTGTAGATGGATGTTGTTTCCAACCTCACTCACTATGTGCATATATTGGAAAACGGATGTTGAAAAGGGGGAAAATGTGGTTTCAAACAACTTTAACTTTTCACCCCCACCTTCATGTTTGGTGCCTTTGACCTTGGGCATTGTTGTGTTATGACAAACAGAGACCATGAAAGTCATGCTCCCATTCATCCTGACAATACACTGATAGTCTTGTCTCTATTTTAGGGAATCACAACATTTTGTTTTTCATTTAGAGAGGGTGCCTTTGGGTACGGACTGCTAAAAAGACAAAGAAATGATTCTTAGAACAAATCAAGCCTAAACTCCCTCTAGAAGCCAACATGGCTACTACTGCTACCACTACTACTATTATTATTTACTTATATTCTGCCTTTCTCCCAAATATGAGAACTCAACTCCCACTATAGGGACTCAACTGACTCAACTGAGACTATTGTACTTTGAACATATCATGAGATTATATGACTCACTAGAAAAGACAATAATGCTTGGTAAGATAGAAGGCAGTACAAAAAGAGAAAGACCACATTGCAGATGGAGAGATTCAGGGCGGTGTATCTACACTGTAGAAATAATGTAGTTTGACACACTTTAACTGCCATGGCTCCATCTTACAGAATCCTGAGATTTGTTGTTTGGGGAGGCACTAGCATTCTTTGTCAGAGAAAGTTAAAGACCTTGTAAAACTGCAAATCACAGGATTCTATTTGATGGAGTTACAGCACTTAAAGTGGTATCAAACGGTCTTGTTTTTACAGTGTAGATGCACCCAGGGTGAACTATGTGCCATTTTGCAATATCTTTCAATACGATTCCTGAAAAAAGCACCTACAGATTGTTGTTGTTTAAAACAACAACAATCCTCTGCCCACATTATTACAACAATTGCTAAGGCATACATGCTTATAAGAGACCTGTCTCTTTCTCACACAGTCTCTTTCCTGTTATGAATCAGGCAGTCATTAACCTTAACAATATTAATGCATTCTTCCCATGCATTTCAAGTAGTTTATTAACTAACAGACGAGGAGTTAAGAGCCATTCCCCATGCCATGATGTATTTCTGCATCATCAGTACTGTATAAATACAGAGATGCTTCATTGTGTTGTGATAGATTTATGAAGGAAGTACAATATGGATGGGAGGAAAAGGGAGAAACTGTTAAGAGAAGCATATTGACTGAGAAACAAAGATAGATGGATAGGCAAATAGATGACACATGCACTCAAACCTATTCAAACTGCATACAGTTGTCAATATATGGACAATGCTTGTGGGTAGAAATTGCTGCCAATTTGTTATCTTTATGGCATCGTGAATCTCAGCTGCTCAGAGTATTCTAAGGAAAATAAGTATTCTGAATGAAATGGTATGAAGAATGAAAAAAATAACAGAATATTGAATGGTAAATCCACTTTTCCTTAAACAAGACAATGTGGAGAGTGGTAGGTTGGAGCAAGGAAAATGAGGCCTGATTGCAGAGGCAGATTTTTTCTGCTGTGAATACCAGTTTTGTTGTTGTTTGTTTGCTTGCTTGTAAGACTCACAGGTTATGCTTTGTAAAGAGAACCTAGATATAGAGCATGCAGAGCATTGACCATTCTTGGAATTTCCCAGATTTGATTGGGTGATGGCTTGCAGTTTTTGGTTATGATAAAGAAGGCAAATATCTCCTTAAGGATAGGTGAGAGTTTGAGTGATTGTTTGCAAGAACAGCACCCATTTTACAAATTTCTTCAATGGAAAAAAGTGAAATGATTTTGTTCCTCTGTGAGAGACAGACACAATGAAACAGAGAAATAATTATCTCACAAAGTTGGCCTGAATCGTGATCTGCTACAGTTGCAAATCTATATTAGCATTGCATAAGCAGTGAGAGCAGTGGTAAAAGAGAAAAGACCATAGGCACAATGGCTGTGAAGGAAGACAAACACACATTGCACACTGGTGCGCAATCATGGAAAATGTGGAACTGCTAGCATGGCGCCTGGCAAGGATCCAGTAATTTGTTTACCTGAACTTTTCTATGGAGTTTCGTTTATACTTCACTGCTATTACAGTGAGAAGCAGACATAGTATGGGGAAAGCAAAGCTTGTTGATATGTCTCACATTTTGGAGAGAAGAAGGATGAAGCTGTGCTTAAAAGAAATGAAAACATGACTGACTAATTTTGTGTTTCAAAATCTGGTGAAAAGTTCTTGAATACTGGCCAACAAAACAAAATAGTGGTTGCTATTTGATTCAACACTTCCATTTTGGTAGCTGTTCATTTGGTGCATTTTTAGTATGCCTAGGGATATGTGTATTCTTGAACCTGAGTTTATTGTTGTTGGCGTTATTGACTCATTTATGGCATAGTTCTAGGCATCTGTAACAGATGGTCTGGTAACCCTCTTTTGCAGATCAAGGTTTCTGATCAAATTGTTTCAGATTTGAAGACATCATTTTTCCAAATGACATCAAGGTGAAGTATGTGATGGACCTCCTCTCCAGGCTAACCGGCAGTTTCAGACCCTTGGAATCTTGTCATCCATTTTGCCTCTTTCCCCCTCAAGTCCCTCCCTGGATCTGCTACTTGGGCCTCAAGGTGATCACCATATAGACCAATGGCAGTTTAGTTTAATAGGTTCTCTGTGGTAAGTGTGACTGGACTGTGTCAAATCTTAACAGGCACAGCCCCACAAAGCTGTAAGAATGAATAAATAAGCAGAAGTAAATTTTCACATACAGATCCCTAAAATTCTATTATATTCTCCCTTCCTGGCTAACTGTCTCATCTCTATTACAGCTTTCCCCTATCTCTATGGTCTGGTACAGAAGGGCAGGAAGGGGCGGTGAGACTCCACCTCTTTCTGACCCGGATCAGTGCCGTGACAAATGCACACAGTGGCACCAATCCAGCCTCCATAGAGCACAGAAAGGAGGTGCGACAGCCGCTGCCAGGCAGCTTGATCACACCTCTTTGGTGCGGCGCTGTTTATGCGCTGCATCAAAGGGACGTTATCATTGCACATACTGTCTGAATGGATGTGTGCCAAGATGGCGCCCATGCTCTGAGCATGGGGATGCTCAGCCCTCACCCCACCTGCAGGACGGCGCTTTTTGCCTGTCTGTACTGGGCCTATGTCATCTTCTTCCTATCTCTCTGCAATCTTTTCCCTTTCTTCAGGGCTTCTTTCCCTTATTTTTCCTCTGTCAGTTTTGTAACAATAAAAATACAGTAACAATGTTTATTAGTAATACCCCTTCCACTAAAGAGTGGCACATCAGAACGTATACAATCAAAACGAACAATAAAATACCACACTGTAAGGTGCTAAAATACTAAAATAGTAGAATAGTATACTAATATGCTAAAAACAAAAAACAAACCCTTTCTCCCTTGTCACCTCTCTTTCACTGCTTACTTTAAGCTGGCTGGTACCAGCTAGGCTTGCCCACCTCTTCTCTTCACAGCATGTCTGTTCAAATGTAAATCCCAATGAATTCAGTGGGACTCTTGGGAACTTGGGCTAGGAGCACATCTGCACTGTAGCAATAATACAGTTTGACACTACTTTAACTGCAATGGCTCAGTTCTATAAAATTATGGGATTTGTAATTTTGTGAGGCACCAGCACTCTTTGGCAAGAAAGGCTGAAGACAGCGTAAAACTACAAAGCCCAGAATTCCACTGGAATAGAGCTAGACCACTTGAAGTGGTGTCAAATTGCATTATTTCTACAGTGCAGATGCTCCTTAGGATAGGATTTCAGCCTTTGCTTCCATCAAATAATTTTTGGGCATTGCTCCCAAACAGGAATTTCTGGATCACTTTGGAATATTTAAATGTTTATTTATGTATTTATTTATTTAGCGAAACATGGATCAAAATTCTTTTCAATGTATATTAGTAAATAAGGAGCAAACTACAAAGTTTATGAAGTCATTAGAGACGGCTCAGAATGTCATTTTTTTCACTTTTGATTGCTGAAAAGTTGCAACATGCAGATGAAAGTAATTGCAAAACTGCTATGTTTACCCATTCTGATAATAGATCTGTAAGGGATGCAATACTGGATTTAACGTTAGACAAAGTGGGGCTGCCCATAAGGAGTACTTTGAAACGGCACAAACTTATTGCTCATTTCATTTATTATCATTGGCTTTTTAATGTGAAACATAGTCAGAGATGATAGAAATGTTTCCTGCCTGCTGCGAAGAAACATCTTGACTGGCATTAGTTACTGTGCACCTGAGCTTGGGATCAGGTGTCTACATGTGTCATTTGCTACTCAAACAGTAAATTGTCTTAGAGTGAAATATAAGGTGACAGGTAAGTTCTTTAACTGATCTTGTGTTCAATACTTACAGTATATCCTTATGTACAGTAAGTATATTTACAGTGTAAGTATTATACAATAATACTTAATGGAGTTCCTAAGCTAGAGAAGAGAAATTCAAGTGAATGTCAACCAATCAAAAAATTGTTGGATGGAGGAAATGTTAAGCATTTCACTTCGGACGTGTCACTTCCCCTTTCAAATTCCATGGCAGCTCAACCCTGTCTTCTTGGGCAGAGCAAATGCAGATTCCATAATCCAACATGCAGATGGAAACAGAATGCATACTTCTGCTTTATGTTGGTATTTAAAATTTCCTCTCCTTCTGAGTACTTTTGCCACTTAGCAAATAAGAAGGTAAGGGTTTTATGGTGGGTTTTTTTTGGTTTTTTGTACTTTATTGGGAAAAGTACAAGACTGTTGGTAGCTAGTTAATAAAGGCACTTCTACTGGGAGATCTGTGGAGTGTGCTGATCTGTTGCTCAGCTCCACACACACTATAACTTCTGTGTGAATTGAACAGCAAGAACTTGTATTAACCTCCCAACCTTAGCTAAATCCTAGCAGACAAACTATTTCCTTTGAGAAATGGCAGGCAGGAAACTGCCCAGATGGTGTAGCTGGAAAACCTACCCAATTTAAAGGCTAGGCATTGATTGTCCTGGAACTTGACAAATCATAGGAGGACCCACATGCTACCTTTTGAAAATCCTGAACATATGTAGATTTTCAGATGTGACACAGTTAATTAACACAAATTATTGGGCCTCTCTATTGCCAAGAGGGACTTGTGCTGTTGTTCAGTTAAAAACCATAGAGAAGGAAGGAGAGATGTGAAAAACTCTCAGACTTAATTTTGTTGTATTTATCCAAACTCCACCTGTATTCCTGTCCATTCTTTCATCGATATCAAGTTCTGAGATTTTTGTTTGTGTATTTTTGTCCCAAGGGAAATCTCTCCCCTCCCCAAATTCACTTTTCTGGATGCATTTCTGCATTAGTTAAAATATCATTATGCATATTTTTCAACTGTATGCATTTTAGCCATCTGTATTGTCACACAATATGCATAATTTGTGGACAATTTTTTCCTCTTAAATGTGCTGCAGGCCTTACTAATGTGCAACTTTCAGAAGCAAGGTCTGCTTTCTCTCATTGTAAGCCTTGGCAAGTGCAAAACTGATACCTCCCAGAATTTCAAAGCCCTGACAGTTATTTTCTACAGTTGGTATGGAGTGAACTAATCCCCACGCATACTTAATCTGTTCCTTTTATTCAGAATGAAATTTAACTCTGCTTTAATCATGAACAAAGCATTTTTCAATAAAGTACTATGATCAGTCAGTTTTATTGTGCTTTCTGATATGCTTCATCTTAAATGAGTGGTCTGCAACTAGATTTGGGGGGAAACTCAGCCATAAAACAAGTCACACAACTGAACTCCAGCAACAAATTTTAAAAAAATCAACAACTTTAAACAGACAGTGAAATATTTATTATAAGAGGTTCCTTCTGGTTTTTTTGCAGATTGTAGGGCTGTACAGACTGGGGGAAAGGGGTGGCTATGTAAAGCGCTATGTAAAGCCTACGGCGTTATATAAATAATAATAATAATAATAATAATAATAATAATAATAGACCTTGGCGTTGTGGGTGGAGACCCTGCAGCAACAACAGCAGCCAAGCAGCAGAGGTGATGTCCATGTGGTGCAGAACTGTTTGAGTGCCACATCACATGGATGTCATCATTGAGTGCCCCATATGGATGGGCGTGTGCAACCATGGCACCCGCACAGTGATTGTAGGGCTGTGCACATGCAGATGCCCATCCCTACAAAGCCCTAAAATTGGCTCCAGACCAGCACAAAGCACCGGTCTGTATTGGGCCACCACCCCTCCCCCATAAGCCCCTTTGAAATAGATATTTCTTGCGTGTTTCAAAGGCATTTGTGCAGTTTGCAAATTTTTATTTTGCACTGAAAGTCAGCAATGCAGGGGTGGGGTGGGGTGGGGAAACACACAAAGAACCTTGAATAGGTGCTTGTAAACAATAGGGTGTGTGCTACCTGTCTGTGCTCTACAGTCTCCTAATCTTAAAATTGTGTTGATTGTGCTGACAGCAAATGCAGGTAGAACCGACTTCTTTTTCCTTCTCTCCCTCTAGCAACTGTAGGAAGCACTGGAGAAAATACATGGATTAAGTGGTCTCTAAGATGGTTCAAAAGCAAAAAAGGCAAACTTTTCTTCTTCTTCTTCCACGGGAAATTATTCCTCTTCAAGTGATTTTTTTCAGAAGAAGAAGAAGACAAAGAAGAAGGAAAAAAGAAAGCTGGAAAGTTATTGGTGGGATCGTAGAAATCAGCTTTGGTTGGCTTTCAATCAGAACACAACATTGCCATGTGTTGTTGGTGACCATCATGTTCATATTCCTCAGGTTTACTGAATTTTGATGAAAGATTGTGAGAAGGTATCCTGCTGGTGCCGCCACAACACTATCCGATTCACCCTAAAGCTGTGTAGTTATTTAGTAAGTGTCCTAGGAAAACTGAGCCTTCTGAAGTTGTCAATAGAGATCTAAGAATTCTCTGAAGCTAATGATAATCATTATGGTCTATATTTACTGCAAATGGCTTTTCTTTGGGTGCTAAGTTCTCATGCTGTGCTTTGTCCTCATTCATGCAGGTGATGAACAGCATAGTGAGAAAATGATTTTTTTTTTCAAAGCCAGTGGATTTTCAGTCTGGCCTATTTGGAAAAGATCTTATTTGTAAATTCTGAACACTGTATTTTGCCTTAAATATATGTGGTTTTATCAGACGACCACCTCCATTCTGTAGCACAGCTGCTGTCTATATTTGCAAAACCCTTTCAGTGCATAATAATTTCAGGTAAGAGTTGTACTAAAGCCCTATCACTGGGTGATGAATGCAGCATGGTTGTTACCATCCATGGTAACAGATAAATACTATATTTTATGCTCAGAGATAGTTAGATTAAAGTAGGCACAATTTATATTTAAATTAAAGTATCATTCAAAAGGATGTCAGTAACATAGAATCATAGAATCATCATGTTGGAAGACACCACAAGGGCCATCCAGTTTCACCCCTTGCCATGGAGTAATTCATAATCAAAACACCCCCGACAGATGGCCATCCAGCCTCTCTTTAAAGATCTCCAAGGAAGGAGACTCCACCACTCTCTGAGGAAGTGTGTTCCATAGCTGGTCAGAAAGATGACAGATTTTTCAAACATGCAGGCAAAAACTCCTGAGCTAAATCCTAAAGAACAAGGATGGTCCAAATCAGTTCTGGAGCTACATGTGGTCACCAAGGCTGTTTGTGAAGCACTCAACCCCTCTAGATTAACCAGGCCTCCTTGCTTCTGACCCCTCTAGTAGGCAGAGAGTGAGAAAGTTAAATTGCCTCTCCTGGAAAACCCCAGAACCTGCACATCTCCTTTTAAATAGGTTGCAGCCCCATCTGACATTCTTTGAGAAAGCTTCTTCCTCTTCTTGTTGGTAATGATGTCTCAGAGACAGAACAGTGACCACTGGACCCTTCAGAGTTGCCCATCCCTGTTCTAGAAACTAGAGTCTAGACCAAAGGTGTGAGATGCTTGGGAGAACCCCAATTTCCTCATGGAAAAATATGAGGCCTGTTACTTATAGATGGAAGTAAATGGCATTTGAGGCAAATCAGCTAATATCTGACTGTTTATTAGCTGAGATACCATTGCTGGCTAATTCATGGTAACTGCAGGCCTCACTAAGGCTCACAGTAAAATTCCCTCAGTTTCTAGTTGTGTGACCAATTTTCTCTTGCTAGAGATCCTCTAGAAGTTTGTCATAAAGTACTAGTAACATATGCCAAAGTTCAGTCCAGCCTGAACTTGTTAGAACCCAGAAAGGACTATGGAAAAAAAGCTATCATCATAGAACTGTGGTGGTGAATGTTTTGCATCAGTTTCTGATTATTCCTTGCATTTGTGAGACAGGCATGATGATGGTAACCTATCTTATGGTCCCTGTGTTCCATACATTTGCCATAACAAATTGACTATTCCTTATCACTCCCACATCATTGAGCTGTGTTTTGTTCCACATATCTGAGGTTTTTTAAAATTAATTTGTAAGTGTGTCAGTAGCAGAAGTGAGCAACTGTAGCAGAGGCAGAGACCACTTTTAACCCCTGTACTTCTCCTGTGGGGCACACTGGTGCACTTGACAAAAACATAAGTGTTGGCATGTCACTTTCAGTTACATTTTTGGCCAATTTGTACCTTATTTTGAATATTTAAAAAGGTTTGGAGGTTTAAGGTATACTAGGGGTTGTGGCCAAAACAACTTTGTTTTGCAACCCATATTGGATAGGTTTTTGGAGAAAACATCACCTAGTTTTTTTTAATGGAGGGTCAGGGGGCTTTGTGGGGCACTGATGGCCATGTGCCACTTGTGGACTGCACTTTGCCTACCCTTGATCTCCAGTGTGTATTGTATTGCTAGAAAATTTTGCTGAATTTCTCAGAGTCCAGGAACTGAAGGCTTTGGTGAACTAAATTGCATTTCTTCCTTCCAATTCATCTCTTGACACCAAGTCAACACTCTCCCTGCATATTTGATCAGTATTAAGCTCTTATGACCTTTCCAGACTTAATCTGCATCTATATTTTATTTATTTAATGTCCATAAATCTCTGAGCATTTCCAGTTTATGAGCAACTTGATTCTGGAGTTGAAATGTCTTTTTTTGCCCACATCTTCTTTACCAGATGTAATTCCACTAAGGACATGTAAAGCTCCATCTTAGGTTAGCCTTCTTTCACTGGTCAAAGCGGGGGATGAGGGGGAGAAGAAAGAAATGGAGGTCAAAAGTGTGTGAGAGAGAAACATTAATACCCTCCTCCTAAAATGAGCTAGATATGCATTCATGATTCCCTCACCGATTTTTGAAGCAGAACGTGGAGGAGTAATTTGTTTGGCTCCCAGAACACCCATCTAGCAGAACCAACGCTCGTGCTGAGAGTTTTTCAGACTTTTCCAAACACTAATGACCAGCCATTCAGAAGCTGTCCTTTGAAAATCTCATTGGTAGTTTTCATGTCCCATGCACAGTGCACCACATGATTGGTCAACAGTGTTTGCATAACTGCATGAGCTTCTGACAGTTTACTACAGCGAAAACCTCTGAAGACATTTTAGGTGATGTTGGCTCTGAAGATTCTCAGCATGCTCACTCCTTAGTTTAGAATTTGATTAAAGGTTTTCTCATCATCATTATTCTTCCTGATGCTGGTAGCAGGTACAAATGATTCTGCTGCTAACATTGATGCATTGAGAAGGCAAAGTGAGAAACTGCAAGGTAGCTCTCCTGGTATCAGGCAGTGGCTGTAATTGAAATTGCCAAGGAATGATGATGAAAGGACATAAAATATCCACATTATGCCAAATAAATTCATTGTGATTAGTTTTATTACAATGAATAGCAAATGAATTAATGATGGAGACACTTGAAACACAGAAAAGTGCTGCCTCACTCAAAAGCCTTGTTCTGAAAGGACTCCTGGAATGGAAAAGCTGTGTAGAGATAAAATGCACTGCAATTATCTGCTATAATTACAGTCTGTCTAGGCCAAAAATCTGATTGAGCATCTCCCAGAGATGGAAGGCTCGAAAAGGAAAGAGTGATCGAGAAGCCACTTTTTATTTGTCTTTTGATACATGCACATAA
Source organism: Sceloporus undulatus (assembly GCF_019175285.1). Lineage (NCBI taxonomy): Eukaryota > Metazoa > Chordata > Lepidosauria > Squamata > Phrynosomatidae > Sceloporus > Sceloporus undulatus. The sequence goes on from NC_056524.1 coordinate 162,156,148, forward strand.
CCAGGAGTGCTGAGTGAAATATTATTTGTGCTTTTGCACCAGAACAGTGAGATGCTGCCACTAAAAGGTTAAAAGAGAGAGGGAGAAGGAGCACTTCGATACAGTCTAATAGGGAGGAGAAAAAGAAGACAACTTCAGCATTTCAGATCCATTATCAGTTTATACAGTTCAGCTCTACACAGTTATTGTGATAGCTGCTAGTGTAATTTTTTTCTTTAATAGGACTCTTAGTGAAGTCTATCCATAGCCTACAGAGTTCAATGGGGCCTACTCCAAGGCACTGTAAATGTCTTTAAAACTGCAAAGTCATAGTACAATCCTGAGTATTTACTCAGAAGAAAGTCCTGTGTTTAGAGGGACTTATTCCCTACTAAGCACTGTAAATATGGCAGTTTTACACAAGCTAAGGGGGTAGAGCTATCATTGGGAATTAAGTATCACAGTGGAGAATGAAGTTCAATCTCTGATGATTAAGCAGATAAAAAGGTGAGGGCAGATGCCATTATGCTTTTTTAAAAAATCAGTTTTCTAGGAGCTCTTGTTCACAAAGACAGTATCAGACTAGATATAGTGCTTGCTTAAGACATTTTATTGCCTGGCAGGGAGCCCAAATGACTATCTCCCCCTACCAGTAGGGCATGCACTTTAAAATGTGTTACTACACCATTCAGACATCTCTTCCTGATTTCCTCTTCCTTCTGGTCAAAAATCATTTCCTAGCCAGATTGGCTAGCACACCAAAGCCCCAATCTGGCCTTTCTGTGGTGCAAAAAGAAGCAGCAAAAAGCGGCTCCTTTTTGTTCCACAGAAAAGATGATAATAATAATAATAATAATAATAATAATAATAATAATAATAATAACAATAACAACAACAACAACAACAACAACAAACATTTTTATTTATAGACTGCTATTCCGCAATGATCATAGCGGTGTACAGTAAATATTGAATACAATACAAATACAAGGTGACAATTAAAGGAGGGAGAAGTCTCGTCCTTCAGGCAGTCCCTGATGTTGTTGGGTCTGCCTGATCACTCCCTCTGAGGCCAAGATGACAGTTGAGGAGGGAGGGGCCTCTTCCTTCAGGCAGTCCCTGATGTTGCTGAGTCTTCCTGATCTCTCCCTCTCAGGCCAAGATGACAGTTAAGGAGGGAGCGGCCTCTTCCTTCAGGCAGTCGCTGGGTCTGCCTGATTGCTCCCTCTGAGGCCAAGATGACAGTTGAGGAGGGAGGGGCCTCTTCCTTCAGGCAGTCCCTGATGTTGTTGGGTCTGCCTGATCACTCCCTTTGAGGCCAAGATGACAGTTACAAGAGGGAGGGGCCTCTTCTTTCAGGCAGTCCCTGATGTTGCTGGGTCTGCCTGATCACTCCCTCTGAGGCCAAGATGACAGTTAAAGGAGGGAGGAGCCTCTTCCTTCAGGCATAGATGCCTGTGCCGTGGCTTTTCGGCACTCCTTTAGTCCTGGCAGATATAGTTAATCTACTCCTGGTAGATATAGTTGGCTGAGCACATATCTGAGTGAAAGAGCTATTGGGAAATGGGAAAGATAGTAGTGGGTCTCTCAATCAGAGTAACCAAACTGACAAAGCAGATGCTGAAAAACAACCAGTCCCACACCCACACTCACACATAAACATTCTAGCAACCAAAGAAATCAAGCTTGGTCTTCTTTTTGAAATATATAAAGCGGCTTTATTTACAAATTATTTGTATATACACAAACTCATAATTTAGTCAAGGAGACAGAGAAAAAATGGCTCCAGGTTAAGATGATGCAGTATGGGGGAAAATCTAACAAACAAGAAGTCACTATAAATATATGTGTGTCTGAACATCTATTGAGTAATGTGCAAAACAGCCATTAGTATGCAAATATTGTTAACTCCAATAACAACTGCACAGGGATGTGGGTATAAATGAGATCCCCTCCACAGCTGGAGGTGCTGAGCTACCTCATTCCTCTACCACCACTAAGCCTGCCACAGCTACAGGTCCAGAAAATGTCAGGATTTTCCAAGCTTGGAAAGGATTTTTCCTTGATGGTAGAGTATATGCATTGACCACAAAGCATTTCAAGTTCAGCTCTCTCTGAAGATGCCAGCCGCAGATGCTGGTGAAACTGTTGAAGAAAAAGCAACATGGGATATACAGTGAAAGAAATAAAACTTGTATGTGAGAGTCAGGATGACTCAGCAAAAGCAATTAGAAGCCACACGGGTGTAAATGGTAATGTAATTAACAAGTCCTAAATGCCAAGGACAGAAATGCAAAGTGGATAATTGAAAGCACCTGAGAATTGTTAAAGTGGTCAAGGCTGAGATGATGAAATCATTAATTATGGGATGAACCAAGAGAACCAATGAGAATGGTTATACACGCCCACTGGGTGGAAACAGACAACAGTGGGTGGTATCTTGCAATGACTATAATAATGGCTATGAATCCCAATGTATTTTGTGGGTAGTAGTTGTAAGGAGTATTGTTGTATTGGAGTTGTGTCGGATAGTATTGGAGCTGTACATAGTAGAATAAAGTAGATCTTTTATATAAGACTACTGAGTTGTCTGGTGTCTTGGGTGAAGATACAAGAACCAGCTGGATCCTGAAGAAGGGTGAAGACTTCTGTGGAAGCAAGAGTGAGAAGGCTTGGAGAGTTTGTCAGGGTCTTCAGCCTATTCTCTGTAACTCTGCTGCTTTTGAGCAAAGCTTTAACCACTGGCCAAAACTGGTCAGCGCGGTGCATAACAAGGTGGTGAGTTCGAGCCAGAGGTGAAGAGCTACAACTCCCATCATCCCTGACAGAAACGTAAGGTAGAAACTCTTCTAGAACATGGCCACATAGCCTGAAAAACCCACAAAAAAACTATGGATACTGCCATAAAAGCTTTCAACTTCAGCTCTTGGTGTTTCCACCTGAAACAATCAAGAAACAGGTGATGGAAAAAGAGATGTGCCTCAGATCTTGGAGACCATCTGATGGTCAAAATAGACAGTGATGAGTTAAGAAGGATAACTAGTATTATCTAGCATTGGACATCTCCCAGAGTTCCTGTGGATGCACCACAACCTGGAAGTTGCAAACAGCAACAAGTAATGAGTTTTTTTAATTCTCTTTACCCAACATCTAAGGGAGATGTCAACAAAATACAGCCCAACAACCATACACTCCTCTAAGCACCTATTTTCTGGTCAAAAATCATTGATCTGCATTCCTGGGGTGCCTCCAGAAGTGTCATTTCATCTTTGAAATAGGTCACAAGGCCATATTGTTCTGTTTAATGTCTAAACAATAACAATAACACATCAAAATCATATTTTGAAGCAAAATATGGCACTTCCACTTGTTTTTCTGCTCTTTTGGAGGGGAAGGGTCATGTTTTGCAGTTATTATAGTCCATGGATCATCCCAAGGCATTATGCTGTGTCTCATGATGCTTGTTTCTTGTTTTGATGTGATGATGAGGTAAACAACAGAGGTTTGTGCTTTGTAGCACAACCTAGCAGTTGTGCTACAAAGTAGAAATTATTATTCAATCAATCAGTTAATTCACATCCCATTTTTCTTCTGATATGGTACCCGATAACTTACAGCAAGGTTAAAACATGGCAGTGCTAGCAACCTCATGATAAAATAAAAAAGCTTCAAAAAACTGAATAAGCTAGTTTATTAAAACATCATTAATTTCAAAAAACTATAAACATTTAAAAACATAACAAATATATACAGCACAGCATCGTCTGCCATAAAGTACCATTCAGCAATACAGTTGGCCCTTGGAACTTGCAGGGGATCTGTTCTGGACCCCTCCCCCCGAGTTCCAAAACTTGTGCATATTTAAGCCCCATAGGCTTGAATGGGACACATGCATGCAGGGCATGCTCTATGGGCACATGCCCCTTTGACATTAATGGTGGTCACTCTTCCACCGATTTTCAAGTTCACCGATCTGAAGTCCACACAATTAGAGGGGCGACTGTATATGTATATGGAGAGAGAGAGAGAGAGAGAGAGAGAGAGAGAGAGAGAGCTACTATTGTAGCATTACAATATTTTAATGCTATCTCTTTTCCCATTTTTCAAAATTAACTAAAATGGTGTGCTTTTTGCTGCCATTACAATATTGTAACATTACACTGATATCTATATACTTTACTAGCTTCTGTTAAGAGATGTGAACCATTTACTGCAAGTAATAACCCTCAAAGACAATTTTCCACGCTCGGACTTCTGGCCACATTATTGTCTCATTGCATGAGATATCTCCATATGGACAAACCCACCAGATTTCACCATGAGTGGGAAGTAGGGCAGAGCCTGCTGACTCATCCCAGGTAAGGAAAGGAGCACCTTTCATTGGTTTACTGTTCATCTCCTGGCTCATACAGCTGGTGTGTCACTTCTGGGGGAATGGACAGTTGACAACATTGCCTGCAGCACCAACTGCTCTGTAAAACACAGAGAAGGTCACAGTTGGTGATTTCTGGATTTCAGGTCATCCTTCTGCAGAGAGCCTCCCTCCAGCAGTAGATGTGTTTCACACCTAGCTGCTCCTTTTGCCAAGCTGTCGTCTTCAATTAAAACAGGGCAACAAGCTTTAAGCCTCTTTGCAACGGGCAAAGAAAACCTCATTGTAAGGCCAGCACTTCACACAGTGGTGTCAATCATTATTCTCTTTCTAGGTGAATGTAATTATTTTTCTCTACACTTTCCAACACACATTTTCCCATTGCTCCATGTCCATTTCAGCCAGCCTCTAAAATTGACCAGCAATCTAAAGTCTTCTGCTTTTTGCAGATATTTTGGGGACAAATGTGCAAAACCTGTCCTCACATTTTTCTGTGTTCTTTATGCTCAGTAGACTTACCCACAAAAATGAATATGCTCTTTTCATGATGAAGATCCGCAGCATTGTTGTTAGGGATGCAACTCTTCACTAGTGTTCTTCTTGAAGGAAGCAACAAGTATATTTTGCAGTTTCCTTCCTGCTGTAAGAAAGACTTCAAAAATGCCATTTTCAAAGCCTATTCACAGTTCAGGACCTGTTCAGCGTGAAAGCCATGTGTGGTTGTTTTGCATGGGGAACAGCATTTTCTGTGAAATAACATCATTTTCTTCACAGAAAATATTATTCCTTAGGAATAATATTAAATTCTGCACTATCCAGATCAGCCATGTGTGCATTTTGTGCAGAATAATCCATAATTACAGCTTTTTCTGTGCAAGAAAGAATGTTTCTATGTGTAAATGGGAGCAGGGGTGGTGAACAGAACATGTTGTTTTCTGCATGGAAAATATTATCTTCTGTGGCAGGGAAAAACACATATGAATTTTATACAAAATAAAATCCTGAACGGTGAAAGGTTTTACTAATCCAGGAATTTTCTTGTTGGGGTTTCGCAACACTCAAAAAACCCTGTGTTTTGACAATTTTTGGAATTTTTTGAAATTTTCCTCCCATTGGGGGTTGACCAATAATAATAATAATAATAATAATAATAATAATAATATATTTTACTCATGGGGCCCTTTCAAATCTATGGTTCCATAACTCCCTACCAGAATTAGACATCTCTAAGTTGAGAGTTGACAAACTCAATGGATATGGGGATTGCTTTGCCCACATTCTGTGAACCCCTTGCAAACCATATCATACCTACTGATCAATTCCAACCAATTGCTGTTTTGCTTTCCCCTCCTCAAAATAATGTTGTGAGGGGGCATATATTTTGATATAAAAACAACTGATACTTTCTGGAGGCTTTAGGCACTTTCAATCTCCTTTTTAGTTTAAGAATATTTGGGGGAAGGGGCTATGGGGCCTGCAGAATCAAGTGGTGGGGCCACATGAAGCCCGCAGCCCAATAGTTGCCCACCCTCTCTTTGAACAGTGTGGTGCCAATCTTAAGCAGCTGTTGCCTTTGTTGTGAACCCTCTTGTGGCATAATATTCTGTGCATAGATTCAAACCAGAGGTTTATAAACCTGATGGGTGTCTGTTCAATTAAATTGTCTAATACACTGGATAGATTTTCACAGCTTTTTGCAGTATCTGAAATGATTCAGATTTTTCAGTTGTTTCCTCCTTGAGCATCTGTTCAAAGGCAGAGATGTTATGATGCTGAATACTATGATAAACTTCCCATTTTACAGAAAGACACATTTCTAAATGTCTGCAGTGACTACAAGCTGCCCATATTGAAATGACTAGTAACATAGACTTTGATCAGTCTTCCTTGCAATGTTGTTTGCCATCTGAAATTGCTGGCTCTATGTTTCTACAGATCTACTATCCCGCTATTTTATTCACAACTGTAACTTTAAAACTACCTTAAACTCTAGGGATGCATTTCCACTGAATAAATCATATAGTCTGACACTGCTTTAACTGCCATGGCTCAGTGTTATGGAATTCTGGGTTTTGCAGAACCCGTTTCTGGCTGAATCTGTACTGAATAAATAATTCAGTTTAACACCACTTTAACTGCCATGGTCCCATCTTATGGAATTCTGGGATTTGTAGTTTGTTGTTACATCAAAGCTCTCTAACAGAGAAGGCTAAATATCTTACAAAACTGTCAGGATTTAGGTATCCTGGAAAATGTACAGATGTGGGACAAAGGTAAGAGGGTTACTATGGATCATAGGAAGCCATGATGACCAAACATTTAGACCCAGATGAAGCAATGGGGTATGATGCAAACATGGCAGGACATAAAATCAGCATGTGCAAAGTCATGCCATGTGAGGGATTTCTAACACATTGGGAAGAGGCTGGACTAAATGCCTGGAGATGGTAAGTGTATATAAGGAAGGTGCTCCAGTGCCCAGTGTGGGTGCCGTATGATGTATTGTATAGGCATGAGATTCTGTCCATGTGATTTGGATACAGTGGAATGAAGATTAAACTGCCTCTGACCAATAGCTCAGTGTGTTGTTTTGTTTGCTGCTTCTCTGTTTGGGATAAGGTTTCTCCAGCCAACAAAAGCTCAGAGTGCTTCTTTGGGGTTTGATCAAGGCATACTGCTTCAGAGGTGTGGACTGCTGGTCGCACAAACACTCCAACAATTCCCAGGTTTCCATACCATTGAGCCATGGCAGTTAAAGTAGTGCCAAACTGCATTATTTCTGCAGTGCAGATTCAGCCTCTGTCAGAAAGCTCTGAAGCCAGAACAAATCACAAAGCCCAGGATTCCATAGGATGGAGCTTTGTCAGTTAATGTGGTATCAAACTACATTAATCCTGCAGTGTGTCAGCAGCCTAGGAAATTTTCTGCTCCAAGAGTGTTAGGGATTTTACTCTCTTTCTGATAATTTCCCCAAGAAAATAAAAGTAATACCAATAGGAAAAAGTCTTAGAATGTGGTCTTTAACACAGGCTTGTGTTGTGTTGAACAAAAATCTCACCTCAGTGTAAGACAACTCACATAGCTGTCTTAAACAGATGGCTTTTACAGCAGAACAAGATATTCCAGAGCAAATGTGGAACTCCCAATCCCATGTTTACCAGTGTCACAAACCTGTATCAGGAAGCTGTGGATGTTATCAAGTAAGAAATGTTGTGTAGGAGGCAGTGCTTAAAACTTTCCAATCCACTGTTTCTCCTCTGCACTAGTCCTAGAGCACTTGAACCCTACCCTTTGGATCAAATTTCCTTATCAAGTTAGAAAGAGAAGTGAATGGTTTTTTGGTTAGACATCTTTATCTACCAGCTCTGGCTATTCTGCTGGAACCTATTCCTTTTGGCAAGTAGGAAAAGCGGGTGCAGGAATATTCTTGTATGCAACAATAGAACATTGTCCCAGTGGCAATGCCACAATTTATTGCAGTTCAAACTGATTTTTACCACCCATTCTGCTTTTACGCAGTTCCCTGAAATCTCAACATTTAACAGGCACCTTTGACAGAAGCCAGACATAAAACACCTACAGTATCTTTGAAATGAATAAATTTAATGCAATCCATCAATATAATATATTGTCTAGAGCCATGCTGTGAAACAATATATACATAATTTACCTGACTGTGCCAGCATAGAAGCAACAGGCCTATTAATGCCAAAAAAAGTTCCCAATATTCCAGTTCTCTTTCTACATTAATAATCTTGCGCTCTCCAACAGAATGCATAATTCTTCAGTGAACATGAGCAAATAAGTCATCATTTCCTAGTCACTGCAGTCAAGAAACCAATAAAAATCCTGGTGTTGCTGTCAGTCTGCTCCTGAGTGCAGCTCGAGAGTGTTAGAACTTTTCAATGGGAGCAGATGGGGATTAATATGATGTATTCAGTCACTTTTTTAAAAAAAAATAATCCAAAATAACAACAATAACAAAAAGGTCTTACACTTTAGCTTTCCATTCAAAGGATCCATGAATTAATAGATAATGGGAAATGACAGTCTCCTGTTTTTCCCCCAGTCCTGCTTTTGAATTTCCATGAAGGCCACACAGTCAGAAAATGGGGATTAAAAGAGTACTAAATGTTTCTGGCTCTGTTATGCAACTGCTTATGTCATCAAAAGTAAGAAGTCGCCTGAAGGGTGGATTTCTTGATATCTTCCTACTCATAATTTGATATTATTTATGGTAGGCAAAGTGGAACAGATCCTATCCAGGCCACCAGAGGACAGGGACATGTGTACATTTACAGTGCTATAGAAATAAACGACGACGACGACGATGACGACGACGACGACGACGATGATGATGATGATGATGATGATGATGATGATGATGAATGCCCCCATATCCAAGGTAACTGATAACTGGTATCTGTAAAAAGTATTATCAATTTGGAACCAGTCCACCAACCCCATGGATTATTTGGATGTCCAACTGATGCCGCCTTATAATCAACACATTTTACTGAACAAATTAAGAGGGAGTTAATTAGATATGGACAGAATGATATGATCAGAACAAAGGGTTCTACCCATTTCATTCAAATTATTTTAATAATTTTAATAACAGATACAACAGTAGAATACTAAAATGGCATAGACAGTCTTATGCTTAGAATTGACATTGTATCTTCATATACCATTTACAATATTTTTAATTTTTAAAAAAGTTTGTTTTGTAAGAATTAAAAAGCAACCAGTCTTTAGTTTCCCTAAAGGAGAATATCCTCACAAAGAAGGCACTGTAATAGATAGACAAACAGATAATAAAAATATGAAGTCATGCTGATAGTAGATAACAGTCTGTTCACTGACAAGGAATTGATGCTAAAGAAGGTCACAGCTGAAAATCTAGGGAATTTTACAGGGGAAGAATTGTTGTCTCAGATGATGTCTTGGTCACCAAGCATTTAGGTTTGAGTTAGAGCTCAATCCTGAATCTACAACTTCAGTGATCAAACACAGGTTTGAATACATGAAGCTGCATAAGAGGAAACAAGCAAAGTGTATTTCCTTATATTTGAACAATCCTAGATCCCTTACATAAGAATTGTGAACTGAGTTTTCCTCTCACTGTCAGAGGACATAGCATTTTGATTATTTTTTTCTCCTTTTAGATATGAACTACTAGGACAACAGATGAGAACCCAAGAATCAACAAAAGAGACTGACATCTCTGTATTAAGCACTTAGGTTGTTTTTGCCCACAAAATAAAAGGCACAGGGATTGTGTAAAGCTCTTCCTGAGAATTTTCACTAATCTTTGTTAGAACTTGGATATGCTAGCTGCAGTTACTTGTAACTAATTCCTTTTTTTTTTTTTTTACAATAATGAAGGTATATAAGTACATTACAATATGACTGAAATCATGTGCTCCTCCAGATATTGTTCAGTTGCAAGTTCCAGCCAGCATAGCTGATAGTGAGGAATTCTGGAAGTTGAAGTCCAACGACATCCAGGGGGCCACAGGATTCCAACCCTTGTTGCAACAAAATGAGTAACTTCATTCCTTTTTTGGTCTAACTATAAGTTATTTATATAGTTTCCAGGGTTTAGTGTCACAAAATGGTAGAAGAAGAATACTGCATGGTTGCTCTGCTAGCTTTTATTGCTTTCTTTGGCTGTATCTGCATTGCAGAAATAATCCAGTTTGATACCACTATGGCTCAGGATCATGGAATGTTTGGAATTGTAGCTTGTTGTTGCACCAGAGCTCTCTGACAGAGAAGGCTAAATGTTTCACAAAACCAGAATTTTATAACATTGAGCCATGACAGTTAAAGTGGTACCAAACTGAATTATTTCTACATTGCAGATGCAGCCTTGGTCTCTGTTGTAGGTGTGGAGGTGATGTTGGGGTTGATGAGAGGTAAGGAAAATGGGATCTTCCCAACAACTGGGCAATCTCACTGCTAAGAGTAATAGACCAGCAAGAAACTAGGATAATTCTATCTCCATATTTAAATGGCCTGAAGTGGAGCAGTGGAATTAATCTGTACTGCAAAGGGAGGGAGGGCTTGAACCTATGTATGCGTACCCCCCAGACATACACACATGTTTTATAGGCACCCAACCCTGTTTTCTATGCAGAAAGCACTGTTGCATGTGCAATAAAACTCATTTGTGTGCAGATTTTTATTGATTTATTTATGAATACAAAAACAAAACAATAGAACTAAACTATTCTAATATTAATAATTAGGGGAAGAGATATTTTTTAACCTATAAATATGATGATTACTGACTTCTTAAAGGGGGACTTGGAGAAGCAACTTCTTCTTCTTCTTCTTCTTCTTCTTCTTCTTCTTCTTCTTCTTCTTCTTCTTCCACTACTACTACTACTACTACTACTAAAAAAAACTGTTTTCCAACGTCTTATCCTTGCTCTTTGGCAACGTCTCTCCCTAATTCATCTGAAAATTCAGTACAAAATATCAAACAAAACTCAGTGGCAAGACAATGGCAAATGTTGGTTGTTTAGTTAAGTCCTCCCTCCACTCCCAGCTGCCTTTCTTCCTTTGGCATTCGTATCCAATTATAAAGGCTCTTCAAGCCAAATCGGCCATAAAGAATTTGTCACAATGGCAGCTTGTTTGGAGACAGTAAAGTATTGGAGTCTGGGAAGAGCATACTCAATCCAAGGTTGGCACACAAGGATCTGACAGGCAGATTTGCCAAGGGGAGGGAGGGGGAACACACACACACACACACACACACACACAGAGAGAGAGAGAGAGAGAGAGAGAGAGAGAGAGCTGACCCATTAATGCAAATCGGTCTGTGGTATTATGTATTAAAAAAAATCTGGCTTCAATTTATAAATTAAATAATCTATGAAATTATAAAAAATTATAAATTACTGTATAAAAAACAAAAGTTTTGGTCTGACCATATCTCATTTCTTTCCGGAAACTTGTAGGCCTGCTGGATCTATCTATATATCTTCTATGAATCATCTATCAGAGTGGGTGACTTCAGTGAGTTCAGGAATATTTTTTCCTTCCCTTGCACCCTCAAGGGGCTGTTTGTTGTTGGTTGTTGTTAACTGCCCTTGAGTCAATCTCAACCTATGGCAACCCTGTGGATGAGACATCTCCAAGACTCTTTGTCTTCCACTGCTCTGCTGAGTTCCTGCAAATTCATACCCATATCCTCCTTAATAGAACCCTCTCTCTAGCATGCAGCCTTCCTCTCTTTCTACTTCTCTCCACCTTTCCTAGCATTGCTGTTTTTTCTAATGAGTACTCTTGTAATGACTGGGCCTCCAGTCATTTGAAGACTTCTGTCAGGCATAAAGGAATTAAGCTGGGAGGGAGGTACATGCAAATGAGTAATTACATCACAGTTGACAGAAGGCCCTCTTGGCCAATCAGTGAGCAGGAGCGAGAGTTCCTTTTGGAAGCTTCCAACAGAGGGATATAAAAGGCCTCTGAGATTAATTGGAGGAGCTTCTGCAGTGGGAGTCTAGAGTGAAAGTATCTCCCTTGATGTGGGTCTTGCCAGTTGGGAAAAACTGCAGTGTTGAGTCAAGAAGGCATACTTCAGGAAGGCAGTTTGTGATAGGCCAAGGCCAGTAACTACATCTCAAACTCATCTAGGCCAGAAGATTCCATCTCTGTATCAGTTACTTAGGAATGTGTCAGTTAGAGCAGTTAGGCCTTATTAATTTGTTTTCTGTTGGCTTGCTTGAAATGAATATCTGATAACTATACGTATTGTACCTGCAAGGTCAAAAGTCCTTGTATGTTTTATATTGCCTTAGTTCAGTTATTGTTTGCTTAGTTTAGAAAGGGAGGGGAACTATACATCCTTTAAAAGTCCCAGTGTTTATTAAGGAAAAGTTATTATCAATTCACTGGGAGGTGGCAACGTGATTTGGGAGTGTGAACCAAGAACAGGAGATTTGGGGGAAAATAAAGGATATGCTGGGACTAAGTGCCAAGACAGGGCCGCTGTTTGGGTTGCTTGGACCACAGGGATCATAACAATACTCTTCTCATGATATGTCCAAAATATGACAGTTTCAGTTTTGTCATTTTGGCTTCCGGGGATATTTCTAGCTTGATCTACTCTATAACACATTTGTTTGTCTTTTTGGCTGTACATGGAACCCTCAGCACTCTTCTCCAGCACCCTCACATTTCAAATGGATTGATTTTCTTCTATCATGTTTCTTAATTGTCCAGCTCTTACATCCATACATGGTAATAGGGAATACAATGGTTTGCTTGATTCTTGCTTGATTGTGCTCAATTGTATATGTTTGCATTTTAGGATCTTCTCTAGTTCTTTCATAGTCACCCTTCCTATTCTTAATCGTCTTCTGATTTCCTGGTTGCAGTCTCCATTTCTATCAGTGTTTGATCCCAGGTATGAGAACTCTTTTACTATTTCTATTTCTTCATTGTGTAGTTTCAATTTCTGTAACTTCTCTGTGGTTATTATTTTTGTTTTCTTAATTTTCAACAATAAGCCCAACTTTGCACATTCTTCCTTGATCTTCCTTAGTAGTTGCTCCAGGTCTATGATGTTTTCTGCTGGTATCATTGTGTCATCTGTATATCTTAGCTTGTTGATATTATTTCCTTAGCTGTGCAGACACCAAAAATGGAAAATAAAGTAAAATAAAATTCAAAATGAAACTGATCAAAAAATTGGGAGGAAAAGGGCATTATTACAACACCAAGCAGTGCCCTGTGCAATATTTAAAAGGTAAGTCACTTCTTGAGGCTTTTGCAAGAGACAATGTACATCTTGGAGGGAGGGCAGAAAAGGACTGTTTAAGGTGAGGGGTTCAGGCCCACTGTTCGCCCACCACTAATATATAGGAATGCAACTGATCCTTCACCAGTATATTGAATAGAATGACTTTTACCTTTTAGTTTGTTGTGTTAAATTTGTTCATTTGTTCACACGTAAAAGCAAGCAAACTTTAAACCATATCCATTCTACAGAGGAAATACTATGACTGCGTTCATCACAGATGGGTATCCATCTTCAACAGGGGTACCACTAGAGGTGGAGGAGCGAGAAAAAGGCAGGAGCAGGGGTAGGGATCACCACAAGTCCTCAACCGTCAATGCCTCTCTTCCTTTGCTAAGTCACCTTGGCCTGGCTGAGGCAGACTGGTTGGTGAAGATGGGACAACAGCATGAATTACTGCACTGGCTGACACCAACCTGAGTGATGCCATTGATTTTCAGTTCTTCATACTTAAAGTGCAAAATATAATGACCTACCTCACAGGGGTATTGTCTGGATCAGAATGACCAGTGTGCATTGTATCACTTGTTAAATTTTTAGTTTGTCAAGGGAAAAAAAACTTCCTTTGTTAAAATGATTGCTTGGTAATGATCAATGGCAATCAGGAGTGAGCAGAACATAGATCCAGATGTGTTGGCCTATGTAAAAGTAATAGAACACTGGTAAATATTGGGGTGATAAAGAACTGAGTATGTGGCCCAGAAAAGACTCAGTTTGAATTTTAACTGAGATGGTTAAAATTGTGTCTAAGTGCTAGTACATAGGCCCCATGTGACATTCCTCTTTGGCTATCCAGTGAAGAATTATCAGTCACATTTCCTGCTGTCAGAGTCTGTTTGATTTCAAAATGCTTGGAAGTAAACAGATATTACAGAGATAACAATCAAAGCACCAGGGCTCCATTTCATTTCAAGGAAATCTATTCTGTAAGGAACACATCCCCAGAACTGTTTACTACTTCATGTAGAAAGGCAAACCAAATCTTCTATTTATAAAGCTATCATTTCCATTCTTTTCTCTCCATTGTATGGAAGAGGAGTAGAAATATACATGAAGAAGTAGAAGGGGAGGGAGGGAGTTGTGTGGAGGGGAGAACCTTCAGGGGACTAGCAGCTTCTTATAGTGGTACCCCTGGCATCACTGCACAGGCATGCTTGAAAACCTCCTGGGATAATGCATGGTTAAATGTAATGAATCACTCTAATTACGTTTGTGTTGTGGATCCTGAAGCAGTATTTCTAAGACATAAAATATTTTCCATTGGATATGTTCATATGTGTTTGTCTGTTCACATGGGGATAAAATTAACAACCATCACACACACACACACACACACACAACCACAACCTGTTTGCATTGACACAGAAGTATAATCCAAGAGTTGTTTCTGGAGGTGTCCCCTGCCCCCCCCCTCTCTTTCTTTCTCTTTCACACTCACAGGACTTGAAACAAAATGGTTCAGGATGAAGTACTTCAATTTTTAACTTCCAGTTTTGTGTTTCCTCTCCACTCCTTCATCTACCAGCATTAATCTATACCAAGTGAGTATGGTTGTCATAAAGTTTGAGGTTGGACAATAGTTTCCATTTGTGTTTATCCATTAAGGTTTTGGCAAGTGCAAAACATCAGCTTATAATGACATGCAAAAAGGTTTAATTTTGATATCACCAATTGGTGATAAGAGTGTTTTCCTTAGAGAACATACCATTATAGTGGCAACTGCACACTCCAGAACCCTAGTCCGTACAGGAGGCATCATCATGGTGGCATCCTTTCCACATGGGCACTGCCACGATGACGACGCCATGCAGTGTCTGCACATTGCATACGTCATGAGTGCTCCAATGGCACATTTGTGATGTATGCAATGCACACCCCCCTAAAAAATGAACCTGGAAGAACTGGGTTTTTTTTACTGCAGAGGGACGCTGCATGGTTTGGCAGCTGTGGCATCCTTCTGCAGTTAAAATGGGTGAGTGAAGACCACCGTTTTGGGGCGGTCTGTACTGCCCCTAAGCTTTCTTTTTCTGACTAGATCTCAGAGTAACAATGTATTTAGAAAATACTGCACTTGAATATAGGAATAGTGTACTTCAGGGTTTCTTGTTAGTCATCCCCTTTCTGCTATAATGTAAGCTCTTATAATAGAGAAGTGAGCAACTGCACTTCACCCAAGGTGAAAGCTAGTTTTTGTCCTTCACTGGATTACACAGATGCATTCTGGTCAACCTCAAAGTCATGCAACACTGTTTGCATGTTTGATTGTGGATGGAAATCAACTGTTTTGGTGGGCTTTGTGGCAATAGTGGGTGTAAATCAATTTTTCAGCTGATTCTTCATGATTTTTCAGATTTTTTGTAGAAAGTTCAGGGCTTAGGCAGCCTCCTGGAGCAATTGGAAGTCACAAGTGGAGGGTTGAGGACCAACTGTTTTCTAAACCTGCCTGATAACTCACAGGAAGCCTCTGCTCTGAGGACATAACCAACATCTCTTGTACTGTCTTTCTTGATTGCTTTTGGTTACAAAGAGTTAAATAAGATAGAAATTGGAAATAAGAAAGTGTAATCAGGAGTGTAAGATCTGTTAAGTGTACATCTGAGTAAATATGTAAATAATTTCTCTATAATGCTGGAAACTGATGCATACATACTGGAATGGACGCTCCACAGAAGATAATGTGAACTATTTTTTTTCCTTTCACACCCTTTTAGACTGAGTTCTTTGTAGAAAAAATAAGTGACAAGTGGACTGCATGATTCTTTACTACTGTGTTGGGACCTGTTGACAACTTTGTTTCTATAGCTCATTAAGTTCAGTAGGAATCATGTATTAGCCATACAGTTGGGCCCAAACCAGCTGGGCCAAATGATGTGGTTTCCTGCCACATTTAGGGTGCAGCATTTAGATGACACATGCCCCAAATGTGATGGGAAACCACACCAACGACACTTGGTTTCAAAAGAACTGAGCCAAAAAGGAGTGGGAAAATCTTTTCCTTTTTAGTGGCCTAGTTCAGGACCACGGTGGTGGCCCAGATTAGGGCCAGGCATGTGTGGTCAACATGACCCCAGTGCAAATGCAACTGGTGCAGCCCTACCACAGTTTTTTCAGTCCATCTGTTTCAGGCCTTTGTCAAGCAAGAGTCCCATGGAAGATAATTCTTATGATTTGGAGTGTTATAAACCAATTACATAGGGAGGTATCCAACAAATTGTTATCCATTCTTCTCTGGAGAAAATTCTTGTCACTTCTAATATGCCCTGGAAATCCTGGCGTGTGCCTTTAACACAATGATAGCAGAAACAATGATGATGGACCAAGATAAACTGCAGCAGCCTCTTCTCAACAAGGGCATTTCAGTTTGAAAAGTGATACTTTCAGGTTTGCAGATGCATAACTCATTGGGTGCAATTGTGGAAATAGCTGTTTAGCTTGTTTCACCAAGCCTAGTATATTCCATTGCTAGAAGAAGAATTTTGGCAGTTGTTCAATGCCTCTATTAAGTCTCTGGGCATGCTGAGTGTGAACTAGATGTTTCCAGAAGTCTGAACAGAATCAAACTGACTTGGGAGTTCATGCAGTTAATGAAAGTGCTAAGCTTTCTCAACTGACAAATCTGGCTCCTGGGTATTTACTTAGACTTTACAGAGTGAGTGCTTGTAAGATGCTGGTTTCTTATAGGAAAATTCACCTGCTTTTGTGAAAGCTTCCATTTCCAGCAGCTCAATTGTACAAACAGTACCTGAGCATTCCTCAATCCTTACTCTTCAGATGTTATACCAAATCATTGTAGACCGGTTTTATCTGTTAAGGAAAAGGTAAAGGTGTTAGCGTGGGAGAACCTGGTGATAGAGGGGGAAAATACTTCACAGTGTTCTTTTCTCAATAAAGAAAATAGTGACTTTTAAAACCTGTTAGCAGGCTATTCCATCTACCTCAATAGGCCAGTGTTTGATTTCAAACATTATTTGGTGTCCAGAGATGGAATTTTTTCATATTTCCTTGAATTTGAAAATCTACCAGGGTCCCCATGGCCAGGAAAGGGGGAGGTGTCAGCCTGCAGATAGCCCTGCCTACCATCTGAACTAAGACTAGAAACAGAAAATGCAGGCCTATGACTAATATCTTCAATTTCTATCTCCTGTTTGCCTGATGAAGAAACCAGTGTGATTTCAAAAGCTTGAAACATGTAATTGTGCATTTCGGTTGGTTCAATAAAGCTATCATTGTTTGGATGTTATTGGATTTGCTATATGGCTAGCATGACTACCCCTAGATTTTTTTTGAAACAAGATTGGTGTAATTTGCAGAGACTCCCCCTATGTTCCCTCAGCCACTGTTCCCAAGGTTATGATAACTCAAAAGGTCTCAGCCCTTGATCCTGAAGAAGTGACATCAACCTGTACATCAGTCCTATTGCTACATTATGGCAGGAATGTGGTAACTTGGCAAAGTACAGTGGATCCTTGTTATACGCTGGGGTTTGGTTCCAAGATCCCCCGTGGATAACAAAATCCATAGATGCTCAAATCCCATTAAATATAATGACATAGCAAAATGGTGTCCCTTATATAAATGGAGAATCAAGGTTTGATATTTGAAATTTATACTTTTTTTGAACATTTTCAAACCATGGATGCTTGAATCCATGTATTAAAAAAATCTGTGCATAAGAAGGGCCGACTATAGTTTCTAGGCAGACTTAAACCCCCTCTTCTGGCTTACTGTACTTTATAACTCACACAATTTATTTAGCAATCTATAGAAATACTGAGCACCTGTCATAAAGGAAAACTAGCTAGTTGCATGGTATAGTACAGACTGCCTGCATTTTGCATGACTCGAGACTTGACTCAGGCCCATCTGCCCAAGAGGGGATTTAGCCACTTAGTCTAAAAGGGAATGGATTGTTTCCAGACATAATTGTTTACAAACAGACTGCTGGATATGCCCCAATGGACTTAGCAATAGACAGTCGGGTTATGGCAGCAGACAGCCATGTAGACCCAAAGGGCCATTGTGTTTTCAGCACAGCAAGCCAATCACATTTATTTAGTTTAAGAGGAACCAGATTGGTGTAATTTGCATCCAGGGTGAGAGGGTTCTCACCTGACCTGGTGGGCTCTATGGGGCTCAGGCCAGCTGCTTTCATTAGAAGCACATTCTTGAACAGCCCAGGCTGTAGTAGATGTTTCTGACCCAAAGGAAGCCCAGAGGCAGTTGCAGCTTGAAGGCAACAGAAGGCACTGAAAGGAACAGCTCAGAAATCACAAGGAATTTTGCTAAGTGGACAGTTTATCTGCAGAAGGAATGTAGGACTCCTGACAGCAAAGCCAGTTTTGTGCTTCTCTGATAACACAAGTTTTATTTTATAGTTCATATTGTCAAAAATGGTAGGAATTTTTAATGTTCCAAAAGTGTAGAGGTATTCTTCAATCTTGTATGCCTAGTTCAGGGATGGGGAAGGTGTGTTGTTCTAACTGTTGTTGGGCTGTAATTCCCATTATTCCTTACCACTTTCTATGTTGCCTAAGGCTTATGGGAATTGCTTTACCTTAGCAGAAATTTTATTATATTTAGGATTGACATAAAAGACCCGCTCCTTTTCTGGGTGGTTAACAGCTGGCTTTTCGTGGCTGTTGCTGCCAGAAGTCAGCTTTAAGGCACTCCGGTGGTGTATGGTGTCTAAATGCCATGCCACAGTAGTACCTGGAAAACAGCCCATATGTGCACAGCTGCCTGGCTTGAAATCAGATTCTAGTCATCTTGGGGTCAAGCATCATCTGCACGCCACTCTTCCAAGACATGCAGAAGCTGGCTTTTTATACCCGTCTGTTTCGGACCGAAGAAGGTAAATAAGATGTGGCCACATTTTGTCCATTATGGTCCAATGTATTATATTTCTATTTAAATTATAGCAAGTATTTCTAAAGTTGCAGCTATCTATATATAGACATAGAGAAACAGATAGGTCAATACATACACATTCTAAGCCCAGCCACATCCTCTTTCATCTGTTTTTCCATCTCCTTTTTTCCCTTTGGATTATGCATTTCCTCTTAGGTGAAACAAGCACCATCTTATATCTTTTTTTTTCTTTTTTTCTTTGGAAATGAAGAGACTTTGGAAAAGTATTGATCTAAAGTTATGCATGTAGATGTTTATGCTAACAGCATACTTCATAGTTCAATCAGTATTTAGGATATTAGAGACTAAAACATTCCAAACAGGTCCTGCAGATTCAGTGCCACTAAGAGGCAAATATGTTGGCGTCAGGTAAGAATATTTCTTATTAAAATGAAATCTAGATCTTTACAATCTAGACGTCTTAATGTTGAACATTAAAAATGGCTCCAGAAGATTGACAACAAATCAGCCTAAATAACTAGAAAATTGAAATAGTCAAAGAGTTCCTAGGATCAAATATTTATCTGCAGTCAAGAATTTAGAAGAAGGCTAGGACTGAGAAGGGCACCTATGAAAGAACTAGACTAGATCCTAAAAAGTAAATATATACAAGTAAACATTAAAATTAAAATGGTCCAATCCATTGTATTCTCCCCCCTCTCATACACACACCGTGTATTGATGTGAGAGCTGGGCAGTGAAAAAAGCTGATACAAGGAAAATCAACTCATTTGAGATGTGGTGCTTGGGAAGAGTGCTGAGGATACCAAGGGAGGCCAAGAAGACAAACAAATGGATTCTGGGACAGATCAGGCCTTAACTCTCCCTGGAAGCTAAGATGACTCAAGGGCAGTTAACAACAACAACAATGGAAAAAAATAACTGTTACTTGCTGTATGCTCAAAAAGTTTTCCTGCACACCATACACAAATACTGTTGATATTATCAGTCACCTGAAGTCTTGGTACTGCAATTTCAGAACACACGGGAGACAAACTGTATCGAAATGCAGAGTGAGCTGGGGAATAGATTTTCTGGGGTCACTGAATTATTTAGGGTGGATAAAGCAAACAGTGACAGAAACAGACTCTAAAAGGATCTCTCCATACTTGGTAAATGGGCATTAAAATGGCACATGCAATTCAGTGTCAGCAACTGGAATGGGGCATCTGGTTTGGCCACTGTGAACAGAATTCTGGGACATATAGACCTTTCTTCTGATTGTTGTTAATTGTTGTCAAGTTGACTTTGACTTATGCTGACCTTATGAATGAGAGACCTCCGAGTTTCCCTGTTATCAGCAGTCGCACTCAGATTTTGAAACCATGCTAAGACCTTGTGGCTTTCTTGATTGTATCTATCTCCTTCCTTAGAGTCTTTAGACAGAGGCTGGATTGCCATCTTTCAGGGTTGCTTTGATTGAGATTTTCTGCATGGCAGGAGGTTGGACTGGATGGCCCTTGTGGTCTCTTCCAACTCTATCATTCTATCTATCTATCTATCTATCTATCTATCTATCTATCTATCTATCTATCTATC
>NC_056524.1:162176769-162222948 GCF_019175285.1 Sceloporus undulatus
ATGCAGTCATTCTCTTTTCTTGGCACTTTCCCCCTTAGCAACTTTTATTGTCTTTTCTCATGCATCATGTGTCCTCATGATATATCCAAAGTGTGATGGTCTCAGTTTAGACATTTTCCTTCTAGGGAGAGTTCAGACTTGATTTGTTCTTAGACCCATTCATTTATCTTTTCAGCAATAGATTCTGTACCCAAAAGTTTTTTTCTCTTACCAGCTTTCACAACCATACATAGAATTCAGGAATGTTATGACATAGATAATCCTGACCTTGGTATTCAATTATCTATCTTTATACTTGTTTTGCTCTGATACAGTATTTTAATTGTTCTAATATCACAAAGAGATCAACTGACAGAAAATCATAAGAAAAGGTTCTTAAGGAGAGAGCTGACCAATTCGTAGTAAGGTTACTACATCACACATCCAAGTGTTTGACACCAACCTAACCCACCCTTGTTTTGCCTTTACATATCAGAAATAAGAAGGTAATACTGAACCTTGCAAGGGTGGTGGACTGTGCATTTTTAGATGGATCACAAGTTAAGCAGATTGATATTAAAATATTACTTCCATCAGTGAAGACATAGCATTACAGCTTGGGTTAGTCAGAATCTCTCAGCCTAACATTTGAAGTTGCTGCCTTTTGATGGTTTTAAAATTATATGTTGTCAATTACAATCAGAGGCTCAGGAAAACTGGAGAGATCATGTTGTGGATGGATAAACAATTATATGTTTAGTTAGGTAGGTAGCTTCAGTGAATTGTGAGAATAAAACAGAAAAAGTGAGTTCCTTGGAAGAAAAATAGAATAAGTATAAATGTGCTAGAATCAGTTCGCCTTGCATTCTCAGTGTTCTACTTGCATTCTTGTCTCATCCTGGTTTTTACTGGATTGTAAATATCTTTTCCCCCTTCCTCTATGGACTTTTTTGTGTATTTTTCAGCAATTCCCTTTCATGAGAGGTACTCATTTCTTTATACATGATTGTGTGCTTCCCTTGCCTCCACCAAAAATGCATCAAATGTCTCAGAAATGTATGGATTTCCAGAACTAGATACTCTGTTTTATTACCAGTCTTGGGAGGTGTGAACTGGATGTTTCCATGACCACTCTACAAGTGTATTGTATTACAACTTCCATCATCCCCATGAGCTAGTCACTACAGGATTGTAGGAAAAAAGAGTCCACTTTGTTAGTGAATTAAGAACCACTCCCTACAATCCTGTCTTGGACCATAAACAGCAGTTCTTAATTCACTAACAAATTATGTACTGCATTTTCATTATTTGTCAGCTCAACCTATCACATTTTTATTAGCAAACTTTGTATTTGTATTTGTTTTTGTATTTGTTTGTATTTATTAACAGTCAGTTTGCATATTTGCTTTCCCCATCCACTGTCTCTTCCCACATAACTATAAAGTGCAACTATTTTTCTCTTCACTCTCTCTTCTCTATAAGACCTCTATACAAACAAATATTTGTAAGTATTGTGAACCTTCATATTGGTGGGCTGGCGATCTGTGGATCTGACCACCTATGAATTGTCATGTTCCACCTTATTCAATGGTAGTGCATCCATGTGGATACACTGACACATACACACACACATCTTTGACACTAAATAATATGGGATGTGACCATCTGATTTCTGATTATTCTTTAGCCATCCATGGTGGGGGGAGGCTTAACTGAACCCCTGCAGATGGGAAAAGTCCACTATAAAGCTACATTTATATGTTTTACAAAAGAACCAAGCTCATTTCTTTCTGTGCTAGATATGTGTGCATGGGGCTGGTTGCTGTTCAGCTTGTCTTTGCGAATCTGATTACTCTGCCAGAATGGTTCAGTACTCACATTCCCCAGCTTTTTAAAGAATAAAAAGGAGAGGAGAAGTGAACCTAACTCCTTTGAGGAAAGAAAAGTAACACGTAATTTCCTCCTATCCTTGAAATAATAATCAGCCACAGAGTTCATAGCACTTGAGAAACTCATTTCATTCGGCACTATAACAGATTATGCCACAATAATGTTGCTTGATATTAAGGTATCCCAAGACTCTTCATAGTTTGAACTACAATCTTGGTTTCACCTGACAATCAACTTATCAGCTCATATTCGCTGCCAATCTTGAGCATGATTCTGTCACAGTTAAAAGAAGCTATCCCACTTATTCAAGCTAGAGATAGTTAAATTTAGTTCCTTCTCACCAATTATGATCAGAAAATGGATAGCTAATATTTTCCCAGCAACAGTTGACCTTAACAAGAAACCTTTTTCTGACCATACCAATATTTTCTTCTTGTGAATTGCAACAGTCTTGTGAAAAAAGTCACGCAAATGAACTGCCCTTCCAAATCCTGTGCATGCTGAATCTGCACAACTTTTTGCAACCCCTTAGAACTAGTTGGTAGAAATCCTCTTGCAAACTTCTGCAGTTGTGACCACTAATTATGAACAGACCTTTCTTTCTTTCTTTCTTTCTTTCTTTCTTTCTTTCTTTCTTTGCTTATTTCCAAACAGATGGGGAAAGTCAAAATGTTAAGTAGCTTCATCTTCTCCACAGGGATCTTCTGAAGGCTGTAAACTCCTGGACGGCATCCAGGTCCTCTCTAGGGCATTGCTACTTGTATTTAGCCCCTGTAACTTGGAGGGAAATCCAAAAGCAAAGTTAAGCAGAACTCTGCTTAATCAGCACTGTTCCCTACCCCACTCCCCTTTGGCTCTGTTGGGGACTGTTTCTCAAAATGAGTTGATGTTTTCAGTACATGGTTGGTTCTAAAATTAAAGCTGGAAATTGTTGGTAATTTTCAAGCTGTCAGTATTTATCTATTGAAGGGCTCACTCACAGGCACAAAATGGCCTTTCACGGCATGGTTTGCACATTTTGATTTTGTGAGTCTTTGTTCCTATCTACACAGGAGGATTTTCCATCCAATTCTTTTAAAATTGGATTTACACTACCAGAAGTGTGGTTATTCCATGAAAGCTATAATAAAACTGGTTTTAGAAGATTGTTATTATTCTCATATGCTATATATACATAACTTTAGAAGCTGAATTCATGGTAGGATTAATCACTTGTCAGATTTGATATTATTCTTAATATTTCCTTTGGAGGAATATGACAAAATATGGCATATATTAGCAGTATCAACAATGTTAGGCTATAAAATGAAGCTCAGCATCAGTTCCTATTACTGCAGAATAAAAAAAAGGTATAATTATGTAGTTGTGTCAATGTTAAGCAATCATATTAGACTAAGAGTGAGAAAACAAAAACAAATATGACTTTCATATTGGGATGGAAGCCTTTAATAGAGTGTCAATAAAAGAAGTCACACACTTCTTCATTGAGAGCAGTCAGTTTGGCCTGGGGACAAAAAATTTGGTAAACGGGGCATTAGGGAAGGCTCACTGTGAGAACCTCGGGGCATAAAAATGGCCTTGGGGGCATTATGTGGTCCATGGATGGCATTTTGCACATAGTTGATCTACGGATAATGTACTCTTTTATGTATTGCAAAAATCTGTTTACTCATAGGTAAGATCAACAAAGTGGCGGAACAAAACACTTATCACCTGGTTTTTTGTTTAGTGACATTTTGAAGTAATCTTGCAGAAGCAATTCAGGAGAAATGAAGTGAGAGACAGAGAGAGTCTCTTCATTTCCTAAAATATCACATAAGAAGGGTGGATAATTCTCATACAGCTATTAAGATTTCTTCGGGAGACCCCTTATACTACCAGTTACAAGTATATATCCTTAAAACTCTTGTGTTGAAAAATAATTCTTCAAAATTCAAGCATACCACCCAGCTATCAAAAAGTAATGCATTAGCTGCTATCCAAAAAAGTAGTACATTAGTTGCTATCATTCTTCCAGGATTTTTAAAAGAAAGGGGGGGGGGATACTTTATCAGTGTTGGAGTTTCAGATTTCGAAGGCCTGAAACAAACGGGCCCAAAAGAATGGCACAAGGTGGCACTGGCACCATTCATGCCAGGACCATGGCAATCACATGTGCCCGGTCCCAATCTGGGCTATCAGGGCAGTCCTGAACTGGGCCGCCTGAAGGAATGGATTCTATCCACTCATTCTAGACCCGGTTCTTTTCGATTGGCATGCCCTTGGTACAGCTTTATGTCATATTCAGAGCATGCATTGTGTAAATGGCATGTCCCCAACAGGGCCTGAAGCCATATTATTTTGTCTGTGTGTTTCACATCTAAGAGTAACCATACATTCATCCTTGTATTGCAAACTGTCTTTATCTGTCATGGGGAAATGGTTAAGGATGCACTCATACCAACAGTTCTGGGCAGGACCAAGTCATGGTCTCTCATTTATTAGTCGTTCTCCCCAACATCCCAAGTTTACACACAAGTCACATATTCGGCTAATGCATGGCACTGGCTTCCACGCATGCCCATCCTCTGCATGGTAAGCAGAGAGGCACTGATCTATCAAGTGTATGTTTATAAGGCTACTGAGTATGATGCATGATATATGTGTGTTTGGTTTGGGCACCATGCTCAAGATGAAGAGAGGAACCTAAGAAACCAGATTATACTGACACCATTGCTCCATATTGCTTACTGCTGTTAACATCTACTGGCAACAATTTTCTAGGGAAGGGGTGGGCAAAGTTCAGTCCCTCAACTGCATGAGTCCATTGCATTTTTGCAGCCATGCCCCCTCAGGCACTCAAGGCCATATTAGTCAATGAGTGGCCATGTGTGCACACTTGTAGAAGTACACTATTGGCTAATACGGGGTGGGGAGATCCCCAGCAGTTCTAATCTATGGGTGGCTAGATTGCCGATATGGCAGACCCACTTTATTTACATCACCATTTGCTACTTTTAGGATAGGTCTGGCCTACAGGAATCTGGAAACTGGGCCTCCATCACTGTCCAAGTTGCCCATCCTGCTTCTGAGTTCTAGAGAACTGAACTGCAGCATTTTGGCTCAAATGGTCCCATCCTGTTCTTGCTGCAACTTGCTGATACTGCAATATACCTGCAATCCACTAGCAATAACTTTTCCATTTAAAAAAAAAAACCCTCCTTATCTGCCTCCTCCTTTTCTTACTGGGCTTGGTAGGCACTGGTCTTAGTCCATTTTACCAATAGAATATGTACAAGAGATTTGTAACAAAATGAACCTGGGATTTGGAGACCTGTGTGTCTGTAAATCCCGCTCACCTGATGATGAAATGAATCTGGAGTTTGGAAGCCCCTGTACAGCTAGAAATTATAAATCTGTAAGGCCACCTCAAATAGGAGGGATGAGCCAGCTTTTAAACACTAACCAATTGTCCTTCACCATAAATGAGCATGGTATGAAATTCAGTATTTATTTGGCTTTATACTAGCGTGTGACATGTGGGTGGTTATTTTTGAGATTAATTAATTAAATAACATGTTGAAGCCATCCATAACAAGGAAAGATGTGATCATGCTCTGACAACTAAGGGCATCATTTTACTACTACTTGCTATGACTGGCTTCAGTATGTCATTTTATTCATTCATCTTTTAAAAATAAGAGTTAATCTTCTAACGTGTTATTTCAGGTGAAAATGAGGCAGCTCTTTCATATGCTCTAATTAATATCCATAAGCTAACCAAGTAGCAGACTGATTCATATAGCAGGTGGACAAAGCTCCAGTCAGGCTGTCGCCAAGAGAGGTTTTCAGTCTTAAATAGGGAGGTGATCAAACTGTATTGCCAAAGGTTAGTCCTTCACAGATTCTACCTGTTCCTTGAAAGCCCTATATTGAAACATTTTCACCATTGCAACCTTTTGCGAAATAAAAATTGGGCCAAACAGCTAAATTCAGACATGCACATTGAGGAACAGGGAGGTAATTCTTTGCTGATTTCATTCCCAAAAGAAGCAACAAATCATTTTAGCAATTGCTTCCTGAAAAATAGAAAGGCCTTTTTAAGGCACACAACAATATTTTCTGTACAGGAAATAGCTTTTTTTTTCTACAACATTGTTTTGAATAGAAAATATGGGGACTTTGCATAGAAAATGATGGGTTTTGCACAAAAAATGCTACGTTATGTGCAAAAAAAAAAAAAAATCCCACATGCAAATTTTGTGCAGAATAAGTCCTCATCTACAGCATTGTCTTTATAGAGAAATTGTTTTCTGTGCAAAAAAACTGCATGTGCGAATTTTGCAAAAAGTGCTGAACAGCAAAGACTCTTATCAAACCATGTTTATTCTTGTTGATATTTTCTGACACCAAGAGGTACAATTTTCAACCATTTCTGGAATATTTGGAAACATTATTTCCATCTTTATTAATGAGACGAGTATTCATTAGGAGATCTCATCTGTGCATTCCAAAATATTGAATTCTTCAAGCCCCCCTAACCCAGACTGCTCATCCCAATTTACCTGTGCTCCTGCTACCCACCTTGCTTCACATTTTCTCTAATCTGCCAAGATTCACAATTCCTACCTGATGTTCCAACCTGTCATACATTCATCTCATTGCCATTATATTATTTAATTGGAAATCCTTTTAATGAAAATTGCAGCAGAGAGAAGATGGATGACATAGCCCCAAATGTAATGGTCAGCAAATGATATGCTGGCATTGATTGCTGCCACCTGTTCTGCTTTGATTATGATGATCTGCAGTATGTATCTAAAAAAACATCAATGTCTTCTGCTCATTGGCTTTCTAAAGTATTGTTCAAGAAGCATCAAGGATTTTTTAAATATATTTTTTAAAAGCCACATATTCCCCATTTCTGCTTGGCATTTAGTAAACCTGAGAACAGCATTATTGGTTTTAAATGGAGCATGCTGTGCTAATTATGTTTCTTCTAACCAGTGTGCCTCCCTTGACTGCTGATGTGGCATTTGGGAGCCAGTGATTCATAAATGTCAGCTTAAGGGTCAAGCTGCAGTACCTTTGGCAACAGATCTTGCTTTGTAGGCTCTGTTCAGTTGAAGAATTGCCCTTGTACTCCTAGTCCACCTGGTCAGGTAAGTAGGAATTTTAAGGACTTTCTGCAAAGTGTTTTAAGTAGAGAAACATTACAGATAAAGGAATCTGTGCAATTGTTGGTTTGTTACCTTAGAAATAAATTTCAGAGAAAGATGTGCAGAACACATTGCAGGAATAATCCAGTTCGAGACTGCTTTAACTGTCCTGTCTCAATGATAGGGAATTCTAGGAACTATGATTTTATGCCACAATAAACTACAATTGCCAGGTTTCCCTAACACTGAGCCAGGACAGTTAAAGTGGTCTCAGACTGGATTATTTCTACAGTGTGTTTTGAACCATAGCTATTTTAGTCTGGCATATCAATATGCAATGGGAAAAGAAGAGTGAAAGAAGTTGTAGCATACGCTTTTGTGGACTTGATCTACTTCCTTAGATGCATGGAGTGAATGTTTTTTCTGGCTCCTTTTTGTGTCTCTGAAGAGGCACCATAGCTGCTGCCAGGTGGCTTGATCATGCCCCTTTGGCACAGCCCCATTTGGACGCTGCACCAAAGGGACATCATCAACATATGCACTATCTGAATATGATGCCCGGGTAGCGCGGGGAGGGGTGTGAGCATGGGGAGGCTCAACTCTCACCCTGCCCACAGACCGGCACTTTTCGCCCATCTGTATCGGGCCATAGTTACACGAAGCTTTCAAAGGCAAGGAGCCATTCTACTTACTCTGCTAGTTGTGTGTGTGTTGAGGCTCAAATGTAATAAATGAACCATTTGTCAATCAGCATAAACCTTCTCTAACATTTACAGGGAGAAAATGATCACTTTGAATGTCTCAAAGGCTCCAATGGCAGAATAGTGCAGACCTAAAGGGTACAGTGTGCTTTATCGTTAAAAAAAAAATTTTAATTTTTGAGTGCATTTTTATACTGCCCACAAATAAAGTCCTACGGGAGGTTTACAAAAGTTCTGAATCAATAACATCCAAGAAAAATAACACCAAAACATATTAAAAAGCAGGATCAATACAACCAATCTGAAGCTAGCATAAAAGCACAAAACAAATATAAAATCAGTCTGATAATTTCAGTGTCAGAAATGTTTGTTTAAGTTGGGCAGGACAATATGCCAACATTGCAGCCACCTAGATATTCAAAATCCTGATGGGCTCATAGAAATCAATGGGAGGGAATTAATTGACACCAGCTTTGGTACTAACATAAACTAATGGCCAGTTTAAAGGCATGGTGCTGTATTGTAGTGAAACTGCTTTAGCTCTAAGACATTAAAGTGAAGCATTTCTTTCTATCTCATCAACTTCAGAGAGTATGTTTGGTGGGAACGTTTTCCATAGCTGCTCCCAAACTTTATAATTCCCTTCCTAGGAAGGCTTCTTCTTTGCCAACTTCCCAGCATTAGGTGAAGACCTTCCCCCCCCAACAATCTTTTGGAAATTTATTGTTTTACAAGAGAATGGCTTTTTATGGTGCAATAATGCTGTTATGCTTTGTTTTAAAGTAATATTTTAAATTGCTTTATTTCTGTTAGTGTTTTTGAGACTATCTGAATGAAAAAGTTGGCAGTATGAACTTTCATAGACTTCAGTCTACTTTCTCAGGTGCTTTTGGTGGAGTGGAAGCCAGGGACAGACATATATGTACATACCGATTCTACAGTATAACACAGTATATCTTTTAATTCTGTTGTTAGTTTGATTTTAACTTCTGTATGTTTTTAACCATATATATTTTACTGAAAATTTCTCCCTTTTATAAGCCACCTTGAGTCAATCTGGGGGAAAGGCAGGGTATAAATGAAATGATGGCGTGGCGTGTGGCATAGCTGAGGGCCATTGAACTTTGGTTAGACCTCCTTAAACATTCCCCAGACATACCTTCTCCAGCATTGGAGTTCCAGCACCAGAGAGATAATGTCTGTATATTTTTCTACTGGAATGGAGGATTTAAGGTTGGCTGTCCTCCTGAAAGGTTACTTTCCTCTTTCCTTGGAAGAAGAGATCTGATATAGGGATTGTAATATTGCACACACACACACACACACACACACACACACACACACACACACAATGTTCCTATTGAAATCAATGGGTTGTGAAAGTAATAAAGTTTGGATAGATCGTGCTGAAATTAGTTCTGTGTAAGAGGATGGTCTGTGGTAGCATTACTGGTGGAATGGGGCTTTCCTTATATGAATTATCTATAAACCAATGAAGGTCAGTAGGAATGGATGTTTGGCCCATATATTTTGGTGAATAACAAGAATGTCGAATTGAAACTCCATCCATCTGCCAAGTATATTCTTAGTATCATGTTCATTGTTCAAGAACTTTCCCAGGCCGAGCAAGCAATAGATGACAACTATTGGGACTTTTTCTCTCTCCTTTCGAATTTATGCATATTGAAAATATAGCTTCCTCTAATGATTTCCCATGGGAGTGAACCATCAGCTGAAAGCATTCTCATGGCCAGAAGCCAAATGGAACTTTGCACATTGACACGATCTGAAACTTTCCACACTGCCCACTTTTAATTCTTTATTCTATTTAAAAAGCTTGCTTATTAACTGTAAGCACAGATAGAGAGTGCTTGTGTTATATATAAAAGAACAAAGGGGAAAACTGTAAAGGCATATGAAGAACAACAAAACGGAGGAAACAAAGCACTTGAAAATGGCAGTGTCTCTCAGTAGGTTATTGCACAAATTTATTGAGACAGTCTAAGGTTTACAAATTATGCAAATAACATTAACATTTTCTGTGAATTTAAAACTGAACAATATTACAGAGACGAATGTTAAAATTTGACTTGTCTTCAAAATATTGCTTTTAAAATGTGACACTGATAAATGACTCCTGTTCCTCCTCATGGTTCTTGCCTTAAGAGTTAAGATTTAATTCCAAATCAATTAAAATAACTGGAATTTTGGGTATTATTTACAGACTGTTGTCCTTCATAACTATTAGATGCAGCCTTTAAAGTGCAGCACAGACTGGAAAAGCACTACAATTCCACATCCAAATAGGCACTCTTTTTTCCATGTTCTTTTCCCTTTCAGATAGGACCCTTTAAAGACTGTATATTTGACAGTAAGGACCATGTTAAGATTTTATGGACTGCTTCTAAAAAAGGAAGACTGAATGTGAGAGGCAGGTATACCTGAACTACATAGTTGTAACTGCTCTACTTCATTTAAACTGTCATGCTTCATCCTACAGAATCCTAGCATTTGTAGTTGCAAGGCATAAAAAGGAGCCACTTTTAGCAGCTCCTTTTTGTGCCCTGTAAAGGCCGGATCAGGGCTGCAGTGTGTGGTTGTCGTGGCCCCAATCTGGCTGTAAAAGGGGAGGCTGCAGGCTGCCCCTTCAGGGAAGTCTGCACAGCTCCTATCTGAAAGAAAGAAACTGGTAGCATGATTTTTCATAGATTTGAGTCTACTTCCTCAGGTGTAGGGAAGTGGAGGGTCCAGAGGCAGACATATATAAGTAGGTTGTGTGTGAGAATGGCAGTAGAAATGCAAAACATGTGTGTATAGAAATGAGATGACAAGTTCAGTTTTAATTATGGTTGTTGCGGGACAAAAGCAGGAGAAAGGAAGTTGCCTAGTCAAAGTGAGGAGATATCCATCTGAATGGTGGTGGCAATATTAGAATGCACTGTGGGAACCAGAAAAGAAATGCGATGAACAGGCTAAGAGAACCTTCAGAAGGTTGCGAGACTATCTAGTGTTATAATGTGAACTGTGCCAGAAAACCATTGTGTCTGATCAATCCACGAATGATGGACTTGAGTTTTTGGATATATTCCAGTTATGCTATTTCTCTTTCCAATCTTCCTTAGTAGTTTTTTTGTTCAAAGACTGCTGTTCAAGGAGCACTGTTTTGTATAGGCTCTTATAAGGAACAAAGGTATATCAATGAAAATAAATGAATAAATTTTATTTGGGATACTGTAAACGATATGTCTTTTCCCCCAATTTTTTTCATTGACAGTACATTCAGATGTGAGATAATTGAAAATAATTTGTTTCAGAAGATTCCATTTGGCAGACAGAACAGATTATTTATTTTATTTTATTTCATTTCATTTCTATCCTGCCTTTCTCCCCGGACAGACCCAAGGCAGTTCATAGATAAAAACCTTTAAAACTGCAATAAAATTTAAAACAATTAAAACGTCTATATCCAATATAAAATCACAAGTTAAAAACAAACTAAAAACCCATGTGCTCCATAAAAAACTCCCTGCTATGCATTATATAGAGAAAGCCTGCCAGCATAAAAATGTTTTACTAGCCGACAAAAGGCCAGCAGGGAGGGGGCCATCCTAGCTTCCCAGGGAAGGGCATTCCAGAGGGTGGGAACAGCCACTGAGAAGGCTCTCTTTCATGTCCTTACCAAGTGAGTCTGTGATCTTGGCAGGACCAAGAGAAAGATCTTAGGGCTCTGATAGGTTCATATGGGGAGATACTGTCTCTCAAATAGTCTGGACCCAAGCCGTGTAGAGTTTTATAGGTGATGACTAGCACTCTGAATTGTGCCCAGAAATGAACAGTAGCCAGTGGAGCTGTTTTAACAAGGAGGTTATATGCTCCCGCTAGCCCTGGTCAGCATTCTAGCTGTGGCATTTTGAACTCGCTGAAGTTTCCAGACAGTTTCCAAAGACAGCCCCAAGTAGAGTGCATTGCAGTTGTCCAAGCAAGTTATAATCAAGGCATGTGTTACCGTAGCCAGATCTGACATCTCAAGGAATGGGTACAGCTGGCACACAAGTTTAAGCTGTGCAAATGCTCTCCTGGCCACTATTTAGACCTGGGCATCCAGGCTCAGAGTTGTGTCCAGGAGCACACCCAAGCTGTGAACCTGAAATTTCAGGAGTGTAACCCGATCCAGCACAGACTGAATCCCTGTTCACTGATCTGCCTTACGACTGACCAGGAGCACCTCTATCTTGTCTTCAATCTGTTTGCCCTCATCCAATCCATTATTGACAGCAGACACTGGTTCAGTACAGAGACAACTTCTTTGGAACCAGATAGGAAAGAGAGATAGAGTTGGGTATCATCTGCATACTGGTGACAGCACACTCCAAAACTCTGACCTCTCCCAGTACTTTTATGTAGATGGTGAATAGCATGGGGGACAGAACAGAACCCTGAATCCAATGGCCAAGGAGTCAAACAGGAGTCTCCCAACACCACCTTTTGAGTTCACCCTCCCAAGAAAGACCAGAACCACTGCATAACAGTGCCCCCATGTCCCATCCCAGAAGAATACTATGGTCAATGTATTGAACGCTGTTGAAAGATTCAGCAGGACCAATAGGGATATACTCCCCCTGTCCAGTTCTCTGTCTAGGTCATCCACCAAGGCAACCAAAGTTGTTTCCATCTCATAGCCAGGTCTGAAGCCAGATTGAAATGGGTCAAGATAATCTATTTCATCCAGAAACCCCTAAAGCTGGGGAGGCCACCACCTGCTCCAGAACCTTGCCCAAGAACAGAATATTAGAGAATGGCCTATTCAGGATGGCAGGATCCAGAGAGGTCTTTTTCAGTAACAGCCTCATGACATCCTCCTTCAGACAGAATGGAAATCTGCCTTGCTGCAATGAGGCATTTGTTATCCCCACCCTTACGCACTCAGACAGTCCCTCTCTTGCTGCTTTCAGAAGACAGGAAGAGCAAGGATCCAGTATGCATATGGTGGCCCTCACTTCTCCAAGGATCCTGTCCACATCCTCAGGCTGCACAAACTGAAACTTACCCAACAATGCAGGCCAATCAGGTGCCAAGGTTACATCCTCTGGATCTATGTCAACTACAGCATCCAAGTCAAAGAGAATCTGAGCAATTTTGTCTGTAAAGTGTTTCGCAAATTCTTCATAGCGAACTGTTGAATGATCTTTGTTTCCTTCTTGGGGACCAGAATGTGGAAAGCCCCTGGCTCCTCTGAACGACACTCTGCAAACACAATGGTGGCAGAGAAGTATAATTTCTTTGCTGCCTCTATTGCCTTGGCATAGGCCTTCCAATGGGCCCTAACAGATTTTCATTCAGACTCACTTTGAGTCTTTTGCGCTTGTTTCTCTAGTCTCCATCCCACTCATTTCATCACTGCTAGCTCCCTCGGGGGCATGTTTGGCCCACTCCATGGGAGGGGACTCTTAGCAGCAATTATGAGCTATGAGAAAAAAGACAGGTGAGAAGTGATGGTTATCCTACAGAACCTTGCTTACCAGCACTGCAGAAGTCCTTTGCTTGGGATGCTGGATTGACTTTGAAGGTGGGTTTAAGGCTTGGATAAGGAGAAGGAGCATAGCTTCGATAGCCTAGCTATGTCTTGGAAGCAGGTTCTCATTCATAATTTTTCTCCCAGTTGAGTAGGCCTCCCCAATTGTTTGTCTTCCACTAAACTAAACTTGTAGGCAAAAGGAGCTGCTCGAGCCAAGAGGATTCCATTAGTAAACTATTATTGTTGTCTCAATTGCTGTGGGATGAGTTCTTTACAGAAGGGGTGGGCAACTCTTGAGGGATCAGGGGTCATTGCCTTTCCCATGCCTGCCCAACAGACCACATCAGTGCATTTTGATGCACCAGAAGTGTGTAATGCCAATTTGGATAATTTTCAGCTGATTTGGTACAGGGGTGTTGAGGAGCTTTGGGGGCTGGGAAAGCAAAGAACTTCCCTCTTTGAATTCTCCTAGAAAAGACAAAAAGAGTGAAGGAAACCAATAACTATTATCATAACTGCATTGCGAAAATAACTGGGTTCTACTTCTGAAACTATAAGGCTGACTGTTGTCTTAATGCAACTAAATGCATTTAGATTTTTTAATAGTCTTGGGGGGGGCACTTTAAAATGGCTAAGGCAGCCGCCACACTACAGAATTAATGCAACTTCACTCCATTTTAACTGCCATGGCTCCATCCTATGGAATTCTGGGATTTGTAGTTTTTTTGTGGCACCAGCAGTCGCTGACAGAGAAGGCTAAATATCTCACAAAACTATTGATTCCAGAATACTATAGTATTGAGTCATGGCAGTTAATGCAGCATCAAACTGCCTTAATTCTGCAGTACAGTTGCAGCATATATATATATATCAATATAGTTTGGGTGCTCTTACTAGCAAAATGGGCTAAACAGGACTCTGAAGATGCCAGCCACAGATGCAGGTGAAATGTCAGGAATAAATTCTTCCAGAACCTGGCCACATAGCCTGCAAAACCCATGAAAAACTATGGATGCCAGCCGTGAAGGCTTTTGGCTTCACACAGGACTTGAATGGCTGACAATCCATTCACAAGAATTTCTGCTTTGAGCTTTGACAGCTTACATGACTGAACTGGCTGATACTATATTGTAGTTGGGCAGTGACTGGTGACTGCCAAGTCAGTCAGGTGGTGAATCCACTTGGGATTTTAATCTGAGAGTTTACAGAGCTATTCAAGATACTGAACATATTTCTGAGATTGGAATCAGCATTTTGGATTCATCTTTTAAAGTTTAAACTAAAGACTGGGGTGCCAGTGACATAAAAACCATCAGCCACCACAACCCAAGAAAAATGTAGGTGGAAAATAAAGAGAGGCTGTGTTCACTGATAACACGTAACACCCTATCAGGTGAAGCCAAATATTTATGTGACTGTGACATACTTAAGTCTGTCATGTACTGTATTATATCTAATGGCTGTAGCTAACTGCTGTTTACTTTATTGCAGAATTTCTAAGGCTGAAACAAGAGAACATCTTATTAAACTCACTACTTTTCAGCAGAGCATTTTAAAGTAGTAGAACTGATAGTTAATTGGATGCAGAGGGAATACAGATGGGTCATATTTATTTAAAGGCCACCTTGTATTGATGTTTTTCATGTGAAAATGATTCTTTCTATAGAGTAAAATTAAGATGAGATTGCCTAGCCACACAATGAGCACCTGACCTGTGAAACTGCATCCCAAACATTTCCATGTGTCTAATGGGCACCAGGTGGAAATATTAGGCATGAAGGAGCCCAGCTTATGAATGGATTGTAGCTTGCCTATGAATGGATTGTAGTTTGTCATAATACATTTAGGAAAGTAGTTGAAGTATGAATCTTGCATTTAGAAGAATATACTGCCCAAGATGCACTTAGCAGGCTGGTGGAGCATGTGTCCCCCCCAAAGTACTCATGCCAATTGTCTGAGGATTGGCTGGGTAGAAAGTGCTCCTTTTTCTCTATCTGCTTTCTCCTCAGGTATGCAACAGCAGTTGGGAATTCTCTGCTGCCACTCTGTCCCCCTGGCCACTGAATGGCTGCAACGACACACCTGCTCTTGTACATCAGGAGAAGAAAGACCAAGGTTGTTGTCACAGTGCAGAAATAAAACAGTGTGATACCACTTCCATTGTCATGACTCAACACTATGCAATTCTGGGATTTGTAGTTTAGTGAGCTATTTAGCCTTCCCTTTCAGAGAGCTCTGGTGCCCTACCAAACTACAAATCGTAGAATTCCACAGAACTCAGCTAATTAGAACTGGAAGGTAATTAAGTTTCATTGCTTGCTCAAGCACAGCAAAAATAACCTGAGGCACCTCTCACAACTGGCCATATGGCTAGTGTGTGTGTGTGTGTGTGTGTGTGTGTGTGTGTGTGTGTTTGAAGCTGTGTCAGGAAGCCTCCGCTGCCTTCAACAAAGTGAAGTTTTGGATTGCTCCTTCCTCAACACCGCTGAAAGTACACATATTAGTGTAACATTAGCATACATCCCAATAGAATTTCAGCCTATCTGGATATTATCTCTACCTGGACAGTGTATGAGTGTCCTTGTTCCTTAGGAACATAGTCTTTTCTTGGTATCTAGAATGCTTTTGTAAAATCTCTCCAGTTTAAAACCTGTAGAATCCAATTCAAAAAAGGCCTGCTTGGTGGTGTTGGGAATACAGTTTCAAAAGAAGGACAACATAAAACAATGAGCAAAATTTGGTGGTAAAATTCAGGAAAAGCTTTTGTACGGTGGAGAATCAATGTGGTGTCTCCTTCCCTTCATTAGCCAGACAACATATCTGGAGGGGTACATCACATAGGTACTGAATTCTCAAATGTAGTCACTCAGAAAATGCGCTAAACCCAATGTCTGAAAAGAGTTTTTTTTTAAAGTAATAAGTTTCCTAGAACCAAAAGCATTTAGTTACAACTCGGTCACTTAAATATAGCAGTTTACTTTGCTATTTTTGAAGGTAACTAAAATATTACTAAAATAATGTATTTTCTGCAGTGTTGTTGGCCAATGAAGGTATTGTTGTTTTATTTATTCTGGATGTTATTATATGTTGCTATATGGACAACACAGCTACCTGCGGATATGCTTTCTAAAATAGTTACTGTTAGCTGTTTTAAAAATAAATCTGAATGGTATTGCCAACTTAGCCTATGGCAGAAAATACAGTCTTCTCACATCTGCATTCTTGTAGCCTCAACACTCATGATAGACCTCAAAACACAGTGTGAGACCACACTTGAACCATGCCTTCTCCTCCACAGGTTAATGAGGGAGCATCTCATATATACAAAAGTAGCTAAAGGTCTTATATCGAGAGAAAGGTGAGATATAAATTAATTTGGGGAAAGAAAACAAATGTTAATTGTGTGTGCTTCAATTGCTATCATAGGCTCAGTCCAGATGGGCCTTTGTGGCACTCTTGTCACATGCTAGGGGTTGACCGAGGGTGCACCGTGCATATGTGCCTCACCCCTATCACGTGACAAGGGGGTCAAAATGGCGGGGCCCTGTACACACAGGCACCACCATTTTGATGCAATGGATGCTTAGTGTCCTCACATCACACCCCCATTGTGATGTCGCGAGTGTGCCATCGACACACTGCAGCATCACCATGGTGTCACAGAAATAATCTGCTTTTTGCAGGTTCTTTTTGCTCTGCGAGGGAGCCGCACGGTTTGTCTGCTGCAGCTTCCTCGTGGAGCAAAACAAGGTATGGGTAGACCATCCTTTTTGGGTGGTCTGTACCCAACCATAATCAATTAGACTATCTGGGGAATTAGAACCGGGGGAGGCTCCTGAACACAATCCAGCAAAATGTAAGGACAGGTCCTGGTCCCCTTGCCGTCAATCAGAGAGATCTAAGTATGTGATGAATTCACTCTCACTATATTCTGATAGAAATATCAGAGTGAAGCTAGCAGTTGTATGAGAACACAGATGGAAGGGATGTGCACATTTTTTTCCTAGCCCACAAAGAGAAAGAGTACTTTGAGGTAAAAATAAAAGATAAAGGTTTCCCTTTTGACAAGTTGTCTAGTTGTGTCTGATCATAGGGGGCGTGCTCACCACCATTACTTTGCCAAAGAGCCAGCATTGTCAAAGATTACTCTGTGATCATGTGGCCAGCGTGACTGCACAGAACTCTCTTCCCTTCCCTTCAACGTTGTACTGTTTATCTACTTGCCCTTTTACATGCTTTCAGACTGCTAGCTTGGCAGAAGCTAGGACTAATGATGGGGCCTAATATTTTACCCTATATGTGAAGTGAAAAGAGTGGGACTTTTTCCATCAGCAGCAAGAGTGGGAAAAAAATATTTTGCCCAAAAATGTATTTTGTGCAGACAAAAAAGCTTTGAGAAATTTTCTCAAAAATTCCTTTCAAAAATCATAGAAAAATGCAGAAAAAGTCTTACAATTATGCCAGTTATCTTTCATTCTCACAAGCCATGCAGGGCTCAGAGGCAAAGAACAGTGCATAGACATCAATACTGTACTGTTACTGCCAGTGCAGACTTTCTGTTCAGGAGAGGGACATTGTTTATATCTCTTCCTGCCTGGCAAGGTTCAGTGGCCAATCTATTGTCCAGGAATGCTGTCCAATACAGGTCAGAAAACGTTCCCAGATGCAGTTCAGCACTGGAGGCAGCTGCGGACAGATCCAAAGATTCCTGTTGGGAAATGTGAGAGATAGTACTGGGGCTCATAAGGAGAATAATGAAATCAGCAAGACAGAAGCTGAACAACAACCATACCATGTCCATCTATACCCATACACAAGGTGTAGTAGGAAAGAAGCAAACTATTTTGTGAAACAT
The DNA here is from genome assembly GCF_019175285.1 of Sceloporus undulatus. Taxonomy (NCBI): domain Eukaryota; kingdom Metazoa; phylum Chordata; class Lepidosauria; order Squamata; family Phrynosomatidae; genus Sceloporus; species Sceloporus undulatus. The sequence continues at coordinate 162,194,848 of NC_056524.1, forward strand.
ATATGGTTACAAATTATGTGTATGTGATCTGATGGAGGAAAAGGGGGAATTAAAAATGGCTACATGACAGAGTGATGTTGGAAGAAAGTGAATCAGGAAGAAAGTGTGTCTGGGACAAAGAATAAAAACGTAGCATTTATAGTGGGCCCTTCATATTCTTTGGGGTTAAGGGCACATGGCCCCCATGACAGTTGAAACACTGCAAATAAAAAATCCAATTTTTATAATCTGGGAGAAAAGCTCTCTAGGAATCTCTAGAGCCTCTAGTGCAGCATCAACTGGAACCTGACCATAGATCCATGCTGAAGGACCTAATAATGCCTGGAGAAGTATTTTCTCTACGAATCTCTAGAGTCTCCAGCATGACCCTATAGTCAATATCCAGCAGAGTCACGCTGGAGAACATAGAGATTTCAAGAGAAAACATATAAATTAAATCTTGGATAATTATCTAGTTGATATACTTTTTGACCTTGGGTTCTCAGACTCTGTTCTCAACTGGTTTAGATCTTATTTGTCTGGCAGATCTTTTGCAGTGGTCACAGGTGGTCAGACTTCATCCTCTGTTTCCTTATCCGTTGGAGTTCCCCAGGGCTCTGTTCTAGGTCCCCTTCTGTTTTCTCTCTACACACTGTCCTTAGGTAAACTCATTAGCTCTTTTGGTTTTTCCTACTATCTGTATGCCGATGACACCCAGTTGTATCTTTCCACCCCCAACCTTTCTCCAAGGCTTGAACAGAAAGTTTCATCATGTCTCACAGCTGTCTCGTAGTGGATGCACCATCGGCGTTTGAAGCTCAACATGTCCAAGACGGAACTTCTTGTCTTTCCTCCTAGGTCCACCTTTCAACACTCCTTTTCTGTCTCTGTGGAAAACATTTCTATTCAACCAATCCAGCAAGCCCACACTCTTGGTTTTATCTTTGATTCTTCTCTGTCGTGTATCCCTCAGATCCAGACCACAGCCAAGGTTTGTATATACTTCTTATACAATATTGCTAAAATCCGACCATATCTCTCCGCCTCTACTGCCAAGATCCTGGTCCATGCCCTAGTGGTCTCTCGACTTGATTGCTGTAACTTCCTCCTGGCTGGGCTTCCTCTTTCTCACCTCCGTCCTTTAATTTCTGTCCAGCATTCAGCTGCACACATTATCACATCCACCCACAGCTCTGACCACATCTCTCCTGTGTTGGCATCCCTTCACTGGCTCCCCCTCCCTTTCCGCATTCAGTATAAGCTCCTGCTGTCGACGTTTAAAACCCTCCATGGGCTGGCCCCTCCTTACTTATCAGACCTTATTTCTCCTCACCTTCCCACTAGGGCCCTCCATTCTGGTAGTCAAGGTCTGCTGTCCTAGTCCAGGATTTCCTCTGCCCCATCTCAGATTCTCCCCTTTTCACTCGCTGCCCCTCACTCCTGGAACCTTCTTCCCCTGCGAGCAAGAGCCATCACTTCTTTAACCAGCTTCAAAACTGAGTTGAAGACCATCCTGTTCAGAGAAGCATTCCCAGGCATTGCATAACTGTCACTTGCTATTGGATGTTCTTTTGTTGCCTGTTTTATTGAATCATTTCCTGTATTACTATGTATTTTATATGTATTATCCTACTAGAGAGGCAGGCTAACTCCAACAGGCCTTCCTGGAAGAAGTTTACCCATCCATTAAGAAGCCAAGCCCTCCCTCCAGTCCATCTGCCTTGGTCCAGACCTCGGAGGTAGAGAAGAACTGTTGGCCCTCATCCCCTTCCCCTCCACCACTCCCTTCTCCTTTTGTGTCATGTCTTTTTAGATTGTAAGCCTGAGGGCAGGGAACTGCCTAATTAAAAGATTGTATGTACAGCGCTGTGTAAATTCACAGCGCTTTATAAATAAAGGTTAATGATGATGATGATGATGATGATGATGATGATGATGATGATGATAATATCCACAAAAGTGAAAGCCACAAATGTGGAGGACCAGCTGTAGTATAGGCGCACAAATTTTGCTTGCTGTTACAGGCTGAGCCATTGCAATAAATTAAAACTAATACTTCTTATTGCTGGTTAGATTAAGCCTTTATTCTTTTTTATATTTTGTAAAGGGGTTTCAGTAACTCACCTTTTTCTTCATTTTTGCAGAGGGAATGCAAATGCAATGTCACTTCAGAGTCTGGGAGGAGAAAAAGTCATGTTTTTGGCAGGGGGAGCAGTTTATGCTTTATTTGCCGTTATATAATATGACCTCCATGCTATAGCTATACTGATTTTTGATTTTTGAAGTGCACATCTTTTGCAATTATCTAAATGCCTTGGCTTTGCTTCCCTGCTCAATGAACCCTCAAAGGCCAGTTTATTGTTTTGTGTATTTTGCTGCTGCAAACGTTATCCCCTAATAATTCATAAAAATCAATCTTCCCTAAGTAATTTCCTCTATTGATGTTTGCTTTGAACAACACCAGGAATAGGGTATTGGCCAGGCAAAGCTATACTTCATTGCATCCCCCCCCCAAAAAAAAAGGCAGGTACATTTGCTTCTCAGTCCTGTACCTGTAAGGAAGTTAAGGCTTTGATTTAAACGTATGTCAGTGCACTGGTTCAAACTCTATTTAACAATTGTGTTTCTCTTGGAGTGTGGTTTTGGTTTGTTTTACTTTATTGCATTTCATCATGAACCCCAGCTGTCTGCAATTTTATCATTACTTCCTATCGTTTTACAGTGTCTTAGATTAACATTAGACCAAATTATAACTGAGTTTATGGTGGCAGTTTGTAAATAAAAGCAAAATAGATAATTTTGTTAATTCCAGACGCTTCCCCTCTCAGACCCTAAGCCTACTTTGCAGTCAAATTACTGCAGCTGTAGCAGTCTCAAAATTAACTGTTTTTCACTCACTGGAGAAATCCTGACACTGTGATCCTGTGATAATTTGAAGAGGGTTATTTTGCTCCCTGTTCTCATTGCCCTTCTGGAACCTCTTTTTTTAAAGCAGCTGTCAATCAAGTGCCTAAGCACTTGACACCACAGCCAATTAGTTGCTTAGGCACTTTTCCCCTCCGGGAAAGGGAGAAGGAGCCTCTATTCCCATCAAATTCCTTTGCATCCCAGGCTCTTCTGTGTCTTCCCATAGTCCCTCTGGAAGAGGAAGGAGCCTCTATTCACCCCAAATCCCTTTGCATCCTAGGCTCTTCTGTGTCTTCCCATAGTCCCTCTGGAAGAGAGAGGAGCCTCTATTCGCCCCAAATCCCTTTGCATCCCAGGCTCTTCTGTGTCTTCCCATAGACCCTCTGGAAGAGAGAAGGAGCCTCTATTCACTCCAAATCCCTTTGTATCCCAGGCTCTTCTGTGTCTTCCCAGACCCTCTGGGAAAGAGAGAAGGAGCCTCTATTCCAAATCCCTTTGCCTCCCCCATTGTTTCCTGGGCTGTCTGGCGGTGATCAAGCAGGCATGTAATGTAAAGACGATCTGCTGCTGCTCAGGCAGAGGCAAAAAAAGAAAAAAAGAAGAAAGAATAGATAAGAAATGGTGTTCAATGGGTCTCCTCACACATCGGTCTATGGGGGGAGGTTGCAGGAGGCATAATGTGTTTACTACATTTGGAGCTCAGTGTAGCGTGATCGCCTTACCCTGCTTCCCACTCCACTGGGGGAAAGGCTATGCGAATGGGGAAAATGGCACCGGTAATGCATGAAAGAGAACAAGCGGGTGACACCCCCAGGCCAGCCCCTTGAGCACTGCTCCTCCCATCCCCAAGTTCCCGAATCAGACACCCTTCTCGTTCCCATTCATTTGCCCTGAATCAGACTTGGTAGGTGCAGGAAAAACCTTAGTGCAGTTAAATTAAACCGATTTATCCACCACTGATTCGGGTTTTTTCCGGAAAAATAAATTACATGGAGATCAGTTCCGAATTCTAATGGGAACGAAATCGGCGCAATGAGGATCTAACGTGCGCTCAAATGGGAATGATGCACCCCTAATTCGATTCTCGATCTGTGTTATAACCCAGTGGGAATGGGGCCTAAAATGTATTGTTATGTACTTTCAAGCCAACTTCATCTTGGAAAGATCTATTCAGAGGAGGGTTGCCATTGCCTTCCTTTGAAGCTGAGAGTGTGTGATAAGTCCAAGACAACCCAATGGGTTTCTACATCTGAACAGGACAATCAACCCTGGTCTTCTAGAGCTATAGTTCACATCTCAAATCACTATACCATACTGGATATCTTAAAATTACTTGGGCTCAATAATTCCTCCGCAAAAAATAAATAAATAAAAAATACTCATGTGGAGGAGAAATGGTTGGGTTATTCATCCAAATGATATCTCTGCTAAGATTCAGTGTGTGTATGTGAATGGATTAAACATTTGCTAGAAAACATGTTTATGGCAGACTAATGTGTTGATTTTGGAACGAGTTACAGTTCAATGTAGAGCACATCTTTTGCATGCAAAATGTTGTGAGTTCAGTCTTAGACTTTGGAGAGACATTATTGTTTAGAATAGAATCATAGAATCATAGAATCGTAGAGTTGGAAGAGACCACTAGGGCCATCCAGTCCAACCCCCTGCCATGCAGGAAATCCAAATCAAAGCATCCCTGACAGATGGCCATCCAGCCTCTGTTTAAAGACCTCCAAGGAAGGAGACTCTATCACCCTCCGAGGGAGTGCATTCCACTGTCAAACAGCCCTTACTGTCAGGAAGTTCCTCCTAATGTTCAGGTGGAATCTCTTTTCCTGTAGCTTGCATCCATTGTTCCGGGTCCTGTTCTCTGGAGCAGCAGAAAACAAGCTTGCTCCCTCTTCAATATGACATCCCTTCAAATATTTAAACAGGGCGATCATATCACCTCTTAACCTTCTTTTCTCCAGGCTAAACATCCCCAGCTCCCTAAGTCGTTCCTCATAGGGCATGGTTTCCAGACCCTTCACCATTTTTGTCGCCCTCCTTTGGACACGCTCCAGTTTCTCAATGTCCTTTCTGAATTGTGGTGCCCAGAACTGGACACAATATTCTAGGTGGGGCCAGACCAGAGCAGAATACAGTGGCACTATTACTTCTCTTGATCTAGACACTATACTTCTATTGATGCAGCCTAAAATAGCATTGGCCTTTTTAGCTGCCGCATCACACTGTTCACTCATGTTCAACTTGTGGTCTACTTGGACTCCTAGATCCCTTTCACACGTAGTTTCATTCAGCCAGGTGTCACCCATCCTATATCTGTGCATTTTATTTTTCCGCCCTAAGTGCAATACCTTACATTTCTCCGTGTTGAATTTCATTTTGTTAGCTTTGGCCCAGCTTTCTAGTCTATTCAGGTCATTTTGAATCTTGATCCTGTCCTCTGGGGTATTAGCTATTCCCCCTAATTTGGTGTCATCTGCAAATTTGATAAGTATGCTTGCAATTCTGTCATCCAGGTCATTGATAAAGATGTTGAATAGCACTGGGCCCAGGACAGAGCCCTGTGCGACCCCACTGGTCACTTCTCTCCAGGATGAAAAGGAGCCATTGTTGAGCACCCTTTGGGTTCGGCCGGTCAACCAATTACAGATCCATTTAACAGTTCCTTTGTCTAGCCCACATTTTACAAGCTTGTTTGCAAGAATGTCATGGGATACCTTGTCAAAGGCCTTACTGAAATCAAGATATACTATATCCACAGCATTCCCTTCATCTACCAAGCTGGTAATTTTATCAAAGAAAGAGATTAGGTTTGTCTGGCATTACTTGTTTCTCTGAAACCTATGTTGACTTTTTGTGATTATGGCATTGCCTTCTAGATGTTCACAGACTCTCTGTTTAATGATCTGCTCCAGAATCTTTCCTAGTACTGATGTCAGACTAACTGGACGATAATTGTTGGGATCCTCTTTTTTCCCCTTTTTGAAGATGGGGACAACGTTTGCCCTCCACCAGTCTGCTGGGATCTCTCCTGTTTTCCAGGAGTTTTCAAAGATTATTGCCAATGGCTCCGATATTACATTTGCCAGTTCTTTTAATACCCTTGGATGGAGTTCATCTGGTCCCGGAGACTTAAATTCATTTAGATTAACAACTTCATTTAGATTAATAAGGTGTTCCTCTTACTATCCTTTACTTATTCTGTACTGAAATGCCCCTATCCTGTCCTCTGCTCCATTATCTCATGGTTGAGCCCCTTTGCTTTTCTGAGAAGACTGAGGCAAAGAAGGGTGAGTAATTCTGCCTTTCTCTGTCTTCTGTTGCATTTTGCCATCTTCTCCACGCAGTGGCCTAGTGCCCTATCGTTCCTTCTTCTTCTCTTGCTGCGACATAATCCAAAAAAAGCCTTTTATTGTTCTTAACTCTCTAGCAAGCCTGAGTTTTCGTTCTGCGCTTTAGCTTTTCTGACTTTACCCCTACACCTGCTGCTATTTCTTTGAATTCCTTTTTGTGATTCCCCCTTTTTCCATTTCTATACATGTTCTGTTTCAAACTAGCTCGGTTGAAAGTTCCTTAGTCATCCATCCTGGTTTCTTGAGACACCTCCCGTTTTTCTTTCTCACTGGAACTGTTTGAAATTTGTGCCTTCAGTATCCTCTCTTTGAGAAACTCCCATACGTTTCTGAACTCCTTTATTTTTTAGTATTTCTGACCACTGGAATTGCCCTCAATACTTCTCTAAGTTTACTGAAATCCGCTCTCCTAAAGTCTAGGATGCGTGTCTGATCTTGCCTGGCTTCTCCTTCTCATGTATTACAAAACTCCAGGACGAACACTGGTCACTTCCACCCAATGATCCCACCACTTGCAACCCATTAACCAAGTATCCTGTTGGTTAGAGATCAGATCTAAAATAGCTGACCCCCTTGTTGCCTCTTCCACCTTTTGGACCATGAAATTGTCTTCCAGGCAGTGAGGAATTTGTTAGGCCTTGAGGAATTTTGCTGAGTTTGACTTCCAGCAAAATCAGGATAGTTGAAGTCGCCCATCACCTACTACATCTCTCTTTTGCTGACTGTGTGGTCATCTGTTCTAGAAAGATATCATCCCAATCCTCAGTCTGACTTGGGGGGGTCTGTAGTAGACTCCCACCGAACACATCCTTGTTGTTTCCCTTCCCTTTGATTCTTATCCAGATGCTCTCCACCTGGCTTCCATGATTTGATGTCCAGGATCTCTTCCCTGGTGTAAATATCTTCTGTACATATAGTGCTATTTCCTCTCCTTTTTTGTTTGGCCTATTCTCTTAATAAGGTTATACCCCTCTATTTCCACATTCCAATCATGAGGACTCATCCCACCAGGTTTCAGAGTGATGGCTATTATATCATATTTGCTTTGTTTTTACTAGGAGTTCGAGTTACTCTTGCTTATTCCCACTGCTTGTGATTAGTGTGAGACATCGCCAGACCTTGGTTCCCTTTTACTTGCTGCCTTGTGCAAGTTTTTTTGCTCCCCACTGTTGGTCCTTGCACTGTTTGCCTTGTTTCCTCTATGTCAGTTTGACTATTTTCGCCCATCCCTTTCGCCTTCTTAATATTGTCTTCCTTCCCCTCGGAACTCAGTTAAAGAAAATACCAGACTGGGAACAATTAGTTCTTGAAACTATGATCTCAGTATTTGGATCACAATTCCAGGGTAAGGGTTATCATCATATTACAATTGGCTAGCCCTCCTTGTTCAACACACTGTGATGCTGTGATGTCCTGCAAGGTTCAATCTGTTTCCGAAGGCTGTTTAACATCAACAATGATACCAAAAGAATAGATTAACATCAGTTTGCAGTTCAGTGGCATGAGCTGGTTGATGGACCCAGTCTTCTTCTTTTTTTCTCTTATTCCAAAGATTAAAAGTTTGAGGTCGAAGGACTGTGTAACAAGCAAACAAATTGTAGGTTAATGTAGAAAAGGGCTGGAGTGTCCTGCCCTGGCCAATAGCTAACTGACATCAGGGATTAGCATTTCAGGCTTCTTAGAATGGGATTCATTGTTCTGAATGATCGGTTCAGAGTTTGAGAGCTAGTTTGTTGTTTCACATGGATGGGGAATGTGGTGTAAGAGCTGTTTATATTCAACTTTATTCTAGCTTGATTGGACTATTGTATCATATTCTGTGTAGAGCTTTCATTGTTGTTGATTATTCAGAAAAATTCAGCTAGTTCAGAATCAGTACTCAAAGAGTGGTACATGGACGGAATGTCAAGAGCTGGGAAATATATTTTAAATAAGTTTTTTGTGGGTTTTTCAGACTATGTGCCATGATCTAGAAGAGTTTATTCTGACATTTCGCCCGCCTCTGTGGCTGGCATCTTCAGAGAGCTTGGCATAGAGGAGAGCTGGGATACAACACACACACACACACACACACACACACACTGTGTGGCCCGGGTAGGAGGGAATTCCATGTTAATCTGGTTGTATTGTTCTGTTGTTGATGGCAGGGCCTCAGGGGTGGGAAGATATGCAAAGGAGGATTAGCAGACACTATATATCGAGCTCTCTTCTATGCCAGCCCTTCTCTGAAGATGCCAGCCACAGGTGTGTTGGCAAAAATGTTAGGAATAACTCTTCTAGAACATGGTCACAAGCCTGGAACAAACCCACAAAAAACTATATATTTAAATGTTTCAAGAATGTTTTAAAAGTGTTCTTTTTTTTTGTAAACAAAAAGAAGCAAGAGAAGGGGGAATCTGCACTGTTGAAATCCTTGCAGTTCATGTGGTTTAGTCTTGTGCCAAAATCGTGTGTGTGTGTGTGTGTGGCGCACACCCCCACACACACACACCACACCAGTTCGAAATGTTGTTTTCTGCCAAAACACAAAATACATCTGTGAAATTTTGGCATTATAAATACAAACTTGTAAATAGTTTCCAAAAATCAATGCAATTTTCAAAGATGTCTCACCCCTTTTAGTTGTTTCTCTAGTTCATTTTTTAATTGGGAGAATTCAAGACACTAGTGAAAGAAATGAACAATCTGGCATTATTACTCTATCACGGAAGTTAACAATGTAACCAATTTTATAAGCATTTTTGGAATATGTTCAAATCATGTTTATTGTAAATTTCGAGCCCAATTGCATCCTAAATATTTGCCTCCTATTTTCTTATTTTCTTTTTTCCTTTTGCATTTATGTTTTAAAAATCTTACAACAATTGATTGAAAAAAGTAAATTTAGCAAAAGCATACCCTTATGTTCTTATTAATCTCAACAGCTTGCTTTGTACACTTCACTTTCCAGTTCCCTACAGAGCCATTCCAACCTGGAATTATGTTATCTCAGTTGTCCTGTTTTCCTTTGCTCGCCTGTCTTATTTTGTCCCACAACTTTCTGAGGCATTCTGGAAGGAATTTGTGATGAGGCCTTGAACACGACAGGCTCCAAGGAGTGGCCAGAAGTTACATTGGTGCCAGTTGCGCCTGGGATCATGGCAACTGCACATGCTTGAACCAATCCGTGCTGTTCTCCCTGGTCTGAATTGGCGCCACCAGGAGGAGCCAGCAGATTTTAGACAGCTCCTCTTGGCCCAATTCTTTTTCACTTGGCACAGTCTCAGCGCAGCTTCAGGTTACATTTGGGACATGCCATCACTGTAAAGGCCTCCCCCCAATGCGGCCTGAAGGACCATCATTTTGCCCATCTGTTTTGGCCAAGTGCTGTTGGTTGCTACTCTCCTAGAATTGTTGAAACAAGTCTGGGAACACTGTACACACATCTACCTTCCCGACATGTTTGGTCCTTTCTACACAGGAAGAAGAACCACACAATGCGATAGTAGTGGAACTTTTGATGTCACATCCAGGGAACCTTCTCACCAACAGAGAGAGCTGCCCACAGTATCCTATGGCTTTTCAGTGCTCAAGAGTTTATGATCCCTTTTTTATAATGTCTATTGTGCACGGTCAACTCATTATTCTCAGTGATATGCTACCTGGCTTTGAATTTCAGATGTCATGCATTTATTATGTGGTGTAAGATCTAGGCATTCTTAAAATGACAGACATTAAAACAAAAGGTTAAAAGAGGTTTTCTGGTACACAACTGTGTTAAATCCAGCAATAATGCAGCAAGCACTGTGTTTATTGCACTGCCACTATTTGAGCTTAAAGAGAATTAACAGTAACACAGAAATAATTGATCCCAATCAGCTGGGAAAGAATATATAGAATCCTAAGGGGAAGAAGCAAATATGAAGATTAGTGTGAGGTGTTTAAGTAACAAACATAAGCCCTCAGTATGTTAAAATATAATGGTAATCATTTAAAACATAAAACTGAACTGTTAAATATGCACCTTTTCAGCACACTGAGCTAAATATACAGAACTGTCGCAACCTAGTCTGATTCCAGAAGACCATAAATCTTGTTAATGTCTCTGCATTATCTAGTTTCCATCATGCCACAGTCATGTTATTGGAGACATGGGGCTACGCATAATGTTACCAAAATGTCTGTCTTATCTTTCACTTTCTGGTGTTGGGGTGGAGGGAATGCTTAGATTCGTATATGATTTTATTCATGGAGAAATGGCCAGCTATGAGAAATACCACTGCTTAAGCAAGTTATTCTTTCTTTCACATATTATATGACTTCTAATGAAATGTTTTCAGAACTCCTTTGTTTTTCTGGCATTTCTTGATTGCCTTTTGTGTGTATCAAGGCATGAAATCAAAGCGCCCGATATCAAATTCTAAATATAATTTTAGGCCTATAATAAGTGGACCACACCAGAGTGTAAATCCCATTTGTTCATTGGTACTTGATAATATGTATCACGATTATGTTATATGTAAATCAATAATCAAATGCTGCATAATATATAGTTATTAAAATTCTATCAAATATTAAATAGGGTTGAGTGCCAATCATAAATACTGTGCAATCCAGAACATGTCAACTGTTGGGTGTTGCCACCAATATGAACTATGGTTACATATTAATTATCACGTTCTGTTAAATATAAAAACATGAGATGAAATATCAGATGAGGATAAACTGCAATAATAAAGTTAACCCCCGGCAAGAGCAGCTGTGTCAGTTTGTTAATGAAAATGTGGGACTTCCAATAAAATCACTCAAATCTGTTTGACTTGGACGTCATAGCTGATTTAGTCCCCAGGATGTAAGCTCATCTCAGCTTGTCTAATAAAACATCTATTTTTTTCACTCCAGTTTGTACAACTGCGAGGAGTGGGCATCATCCAGGGGGATGTGAAAGCTGCCACATGGTCTTCAGCCTCTGCCTTTCTTGGCCTATTAAAAAGGCCTGAGGAAGATGGGACTAGTTAATACCTCCTTACAACAAAGCTGATTCAAACATGGTCTAAAGGCGACAGGTGTCAAAGCTTTTGTTGAAAAAAGCCTTCCCTCGGATCCCCCACTAAATAGATACCTATTGTCCAGTGGCCGCATTTCCATGTTTGGACAAGGCCCCAGAATATACTGTTTGGCCCTTCTTATAGCACGGATTTTATTACATGGATAACAAGCATCCACAGTTTGAAATGTTAAAAAAAAAAGTAACATTTCAAATAGCAAACTTGTTTGCCATTTTTTATAGAGGAGACCATTTGCTATGTCATTATATTTAATGGGACTTGAGCATCTGCTGATTTTGTATCCGACGGGGATCTTGGAACCAAACCTCAAGCATTTAACAATGGGTCCACTGTACCTCCTAACTAGATATTCCTGGATGAACCGATTATTTGTTCTATTTCAATATTGTTTCAGGTCTTGCTACAGAATGAATAATATTGTATTATTTCTGCCCGCTTTTCCATAGATCCAAGCGGGTAACAATTCAATTCAGCATAACAAAAGTACAAAATCCAGCATAGCAATAGTACAGTTAAAAACAAAATGAACAACAACAAATTAAAAACAAACTAAAAACAATCATACCTAGCTGATACACAACATACATCCCATATCATAACACTCCCCCAGCCACACAAACACAGTAGCAGCGCAAAGATACAGTACAATCATTCTCTGCAATATACGCTAGCAGGAACCCGCCCCATCTCCCTCTAAGATGTTACACAGTTGCGAGATGTAAAGGTCCATAGGGGGCTTTCTCTGGGATGGGCACAGATGCGCCGACACCCGAGCCCAGAGAGCCACCCTGGTCCGCAGCATCCACCCCAACCGCAACAGTCCTTGGAGGAGGAAATGGGGCGGGGACGAAGGAGGAGGCCCAAAACAGGTGGTTTTTAGCCACTGCTGCCACCGGCACGCCCCTCTCTCTGCCTTCCCCCAGCCTGTGGCAAACACCTCCTCAAGTCATGCGCAGCTGGTGACGATGCGGATGCTAAGGCCATAGGCGGTCTTTCTGGGATGGTGCGCGATGGCAAACAGACACCCGAGGCCCAGCGAGAGCCGCCCGGCCGCCAGCAACCCAACCGCAACCAGGTTCCTTGAGGAAATGGGGCGGGCCGAAGGATGAGGCCAAAAAACAGGGCTGGCTTTAAGCGCCACTGCTGCACCGGCACGCCCCTCTCTCTGCCTTCCCCCAGCTGGGCAAACACTCTCAGTCCTGGCAAGCTGGAGCGCTGCGATTGTTAAAGCTTCCATGGGCGGCTTCTCTGGGACGATGCGCAGATGGCGCAAAACAGACACCAGAGACCCGAGAGCCGCCCGGCCGCTAGCCACCCCAACAGCAACAGTCTTGGCGGAAATGGGGGCTGGGACGAAGGAGGAGGGCCAAACAGGCTGGCTTTAAGCCACTGCTTTGCCACCGGCACGCCCCTCTCTCTGCCTATCCCCCGCGTGGCAAAACACTCCTCAGTCCTGGCAAGCTGGAGACGCTGAGATGTAAAGGTCCGTAGACGGCTTCTCGGGACGGTGTGCCGATGTGCAAAAGACACCCGAGCCCCAGAGAGCCGCCCGGGGCCGCAGCAACCCCAACAGCAACAGTCCTTGGAGGAAGGAGGAAATGGGTGCGGGCCGAAGAAGGAGCCAACAGCTGGCTTTGATTAAGCGCACTGCTGCCACAGGCACGCTCTCTTTGCTTCCCCCAGCTGTGGCAAACACTCCTCAGTCCTGGCAAGCTGGAGGACGCTGCGATGTAAAGGTCCGTAGACGGCTCTCTGGGACGGAGTGCAGATGTGTTTGCCAACAGACACCGAGCCCAGAGAGCCGCCCGGCCGCAGCAAACCCCAACCGCAACAGTCCTTGGATGAAATGGGGGTGGGACGAAGGAGGAGGCACCAAACATGCTGGCTTTAAGCACCACCGCTGCACCGGCACGCCCCTCTTTGACTTTCAATACCACCATCGAGTATGGTCTCTTCTGGGTTTGTCTTTTAGGGATTAGGATTTGGAGTCAACTGTTCTTGTAGTGGCTCCTTCCTTCTGGATGATGGGTTATCTCAAAAGACGATGCCTGAGCTATTCCTTTTCGGTTGTGGATCCTCAGAGTTCCATTCTATTCCCCCTTGCTATTCAACATCTACATGAGATGTCGGGAGAGGTCATCTGGAAATTTGGGGTTCATTGCCATGAATGGCTGTGATGCTTCCGTTCTATTTCTCCTATCTACCTAAAAACCAAGGAAGAGTTTCCATTTCTAACTGAGTGTCTGACATCAGCAATGGATTGGATAAAGGCAAACAAACTGAAGTTCCGTCCACCACAAGACAGAGGTGTGCTGTCCAATGAAAAGACGATTGGAAAATAGGGATACAGTTTTTGGGTGTACATCTTGACCCAGTATTTAACTTGGCGGCCTAGATTTTGAGGTGGGCCAAAAATACTGTAATATTCAACTCTCTCCTGGGCAGACCATGCTATCATTCTCTGCCAAAATCTGCATAGAAGTGTTAGCAGGAAAACATGCCTCTTTTCTATGCAAATCACCCCTGTCGTAACTTTATTGCCAGAATAATATTCCCCCATTTATAAGCATTTTCTGCACAAAAATAACATTTCTACACAAAAATACTATTTTTCCAAACAGAAAAATGCCTGTTTCTTATGCAAATCACCCATGTTTGACCTTTGTGCAGAATAATTTCGAATTGCAAATGGGCTTGATTACGGTTGGGTTTCACTTATTTATTTGTTTGTTTGTTTGTTTTTTTTGTGTGGAAAGACAAATTTCTAACGTCTGAATTCCTTCTTTGGCCGACACTGTATTGAAGAATCATATCACTCATATGTATATTATACGAAGTACATATGGGTGGGTTGGCGTTGTGGGATAGAAAATCATTTGCTACAATTATAATATTGGGGGAAAAATTGTCTTTGACAACATGGCCCTCGGCACCACCCCCCTCAGTTAAACCACAATTGTTGATAATCCTGTTAAGGGGAAACTTTCGCACTTTGTTAGAAAATACAAATGAATTATTGTATTATATATAAATGGCTGCCCTTGTGCATTTGGAGAAGGAATGAAACAGCCTCTGTCCAGCTAAGGCTCCCCTGTCTTTCTGGCAATTGTGTGTGGAGCCCGAATGTCTCAGGGCGCACATACATATCCAACTGGCAGTGGATTACTACGAGGGTGCAGGGAGTGTGGACCACCACTGAGTGGCCCACTCTAAGATGGGGTAAGGTAATCCAACTGGTTCCCCAAAACATTTGTCTTTTGGGCCGAAGAAAACAAGCCATTCTCTTGCATCCTTTAAAAATGCTTTGAAGGAGATGGATGTGAGTTGACGGTGTGGCTCAGTGGGAGGTAAAGAAGAAAGGAGATGGCCCCCCCAGGTTTGTAAAATAAAAATAAAAAATGTAAAAAAATAAATCTTTAAAAATCTTTTCAAAAATATCAATTTTACCAATTTTCACTTTATCCACAGAAACTAGTTAAATGTAAACACATTTATCTCTGCATTATGATCTAGCAATTAAAAGGTATCATTTTAATAGAAACTTTATCACACCACGGGTCCAGGCAGGGCTGAGACTGAACCCGAAGGGCCAGGAAAGGAACGAGTGTGGAAGCATGGTGGCGGACTCATTCCGTTCCGTTCCCCATCCGTCCCATTCCATTCCAGGAGGGGAAATTTTAAGAAACTGTTCAAAACAGCTCTCAAAATCTCTCTATCTCTGGAGACGGATTCTGGGAACGGAAAAAGGGCAAGAAGGATCGACGTGAGGGACTTCCTTGTGTGTGGTTAACATGCATCCCCTACTCATTCCATTCCCATTGCAGGCTCCTTTTGTCCCATTCTCATCCCTGCCTGGCGCCCTGTGAGCTAAGGGTCTAGTTGTCACAACTATTACTGTTACATTCAGGGTATCAATGGAATTACGATTTATGAGTAAATGACTGCAAAAACACATGACCAAGGATTCTGTATGGTTATGGTAATAGGAGGACGGTCTCGTGGGTGGTGTGTGTCTGTGACCACCATCAAGTTACCGCACTGGGCTGACACAACCCTAGTGCCACCACTGACACTTGGGAACAAGTGCTTTTTGTCCTAGCTGCTTTTTTTTGCACACCCAGGCCAAGGATCTTTGCACAAGGGACATACAATGTACTGTCGTCTTCATCTACTATGTGTCGGGCATTAATTTCCACAGGATACTCCAACATTATTATAGCAAGGCATAGCCCTCTGATGCAATAAAAGTTGTGTTTTCAGAAAAGGAGTGGGCATCTCCCCCTCCCCTCGAATGTTTTGCCATCTCTACTTACTGCCACATCTCCTGCCTAACTGCTTGAGGCACCTTTTCCCCCACTTGGCTTTTCAAGGGAAACATGAACAACTACGTACATATCATCGAAATGTATTGCTATCCCAAAGAAACTGTAACTGGCTCAGCTTGTTCTCTGTCATAACTGGTTACTTTTTATGTGCAACACACCATGAAGGACCGGTATATGTTGTTAAGACAATGTAACTTTTGTTTAATAATTGTGCTCTTTAGCTATAGTAGAAATAATTTTCCATGGGGAAAAAAACCCCTTTCTTCCCTGCTTCTCTCCTGAATTCTAAGCGAAATATATATGTCTGGCAAAATGGTTTTTTAGGATTAAACGTTGCTTAGAGGTGAAGGGAAAAGGGCAATTTCTTGACATGGGATTGACACTCTGTCGCTTTTAGCTACAATAATCATAGTGTTGCTCAATGCACCCACAGGGAATTCGGATTTTTTCTCTTTTTCCCGGCTATGATTCTTAAGATTAAGGAGAAGGAAATGAAGTACGGAACTACATAAAATGGCTCAGTGTAGGGGGACCTGTGAATCTCCAGAGCCCCTATTGTCTCGGAAAATTTTCAACTGGAAATAATGACCCCTTGGGAAAATGGATTAATTTATTACAAAAATGAGCAGCTTGATCATGCAGTAACTGCCATTAAAAATGACCCATTCTTTTCAACAAGAAATTAGTTCTGGTGTGAAATATTGAAAAGAGATTTTTTTAGGTGGTTTTTGCCACCTGCGCTCACCTATAATCACTGTTTTGATTTATTGAGGAGCGAGATATTTGACAATACTATTTTACAGGGGGTGATGTTGCTAGGCTTTTCATTCTGAATTGTATCCCCTTCTTTCAGGTGTCTGAGAAACTTTAATAGTTTGGGAGATAAAGGCTTTTTCAGTTTGTTCACTTTTGAAAGAGCAGCTCTTGTGAAAATTATCCTTAAAAAATACATTATCCTTTGCGCTTGTTGTTGTTGTAACTAATTCAAATTAGCATATATATGTTGCTTGCTGTTATCCATCTTGTTGTTTTTTCTATGTGTGGCACGAGTGTTAACTCATACCACAGAAGTTAGCTTCTCAGTGCCTGGTACAGGACCTACAGGCTTGGCGCAGAAATAAGTCTGGTAGAGTCGAGTGTCCGCATGCTCCCAAGCCTCTTATAGCATGCCCTCATGGTGCCATCTTAGTTACTCTATTTGTACGGGGCACCACTATATGACATCACCAGCGCAACGTACAAATTGCCCGCGCTGTACCATGGGGCGTGTCATTGAGGTTGCAATCGATCCTTATGATGCTCTTCTTTTTAGCGGCTTTTTGGGGCTTTCTTTCCCAGTGGTTGGGGACATTGCATCTGGTTGGCCGCATCCCCAACTCACGCATCCAGGGGTGGACAGACGCTGCTCCTTTTGAGCTGTCTTGTAAGCTCTTTCTTGCTTATTTGTCCTTTTGCTCATTGTACTCTTGCACAAGGGGGAAAAGTATATTCCTGACACTTCCTTTTTTTAAAAACCCCCACAATGTTCTTGTTAATGTTAAAGATGTGACACTTGTTATCATATTTTTATATCTCCCTCTCATGAGGTTGGTCAATTTACAATTTTTAAGCATAACAGAAAGTCCCCAGACCTAGCTGGTGGGTACCATTTGCACTTGAGGGTGATACTGAGCCACACTTGAGCTGCATTTCTACTAAGAGTGTTGTAACACTCCATCCGGGTGCATTGGAGTTACGTGGTCCTTTCTGGTAATGTGGGGCCTTCAGGTTAATTAGGAGCTCCTTTGGCCTGCTCAAGGGTATTGTGTTGTGTGTGGACATCCTTTTCAGGATATCTACATGCTATTTTTTCTTGATATTTATACATCTATTTATTGCCTTTAATGATGCATATATTTCTCAACCGCATTTGATGGTCTGTCTAACATTTTGAGGGCAGTTTTGGCTTGCCGGCTGGGTCCAGCTCTGTGTTGAAGAGTTGGGCCTATGCTCATCCTCCTCATTGGGCGGTGGCGTGTTCCGTAAGGCTTGCATCCTTTCTGAGGTTGCTAAGTAAGTTACCAAGCTTACTGGGGGCAATTAGCTTCAGTTGTAAACTGATTAGAGTTCTGATTAGGTGGTATGAAGAATATATAAATGAAGCTGCTTGTCTATTTCACTTCCTAGGCACTTTCACTACTAAGGTTGCAAGACCAGATGGCCATTTCTAAAATCTTAAGGTTAGAGTAAATTGTACTCTACTCTCTCCCCAGATGCATGAAATTCTTTGCACGGTCAAATGGCAGGTTGGCAGTCCCAGAACCTAGGCCAGCCAGGAGCACAGTGCAGTGGACAATGCTGTTAAGGCGGAAAGTGATAATAATGTGGGTCGGCGTCAAAAACAGCGAGATTTCAACATTGTAGTACAAAAGAAGTAGGGCAAGAGACAAAATCCTAACTGACCCAGGGTCCATTTATAGAGCATCATAGAATCACAAAAAATGGAAGAGACACAAGGGCCATCCAGTCCAAACACGCTTGCCCTTGCCAGGAAAACTCACATCAAAACACCACAGGTATCCAGCCTCTGTTTAAAGACCTCCAAAGAAGGAGAATCAGCACTCTGCAATGGCGTGTGTTCCCACTGTCGAACAGCTCTTCCTGTCAGGACGTTCCTCCTACTGTTCCTCCCTCCTAACAGGCGACGTCAAAAATAGACAAGGAGGAGGCCAGAAAACAATATCAACGGCAGTTGGGAAGGTCATATGCAGTATTTCCTTCTCAGAAGGTAAGCTAGGCAAACAGGACTTGAGTTTTTCAGGGACCAGAAACTGCTGAGTACGGAGCATTGCATTTGCACCGCATAGCAATTGTATTTCTGTGTGCCGAACTCTGGGCCCTGTACAGATGGGCAGGAGGGGAGCGGACGCTGCCCCTTTCTCCCCTGGATCATTGCCGCCGGCACTGCACAGACACGGCAATGATCTGTTCCAAAAAGGAGCTGCGAAATGCACGCTCCCTTCTCCCACTGCCTGCCAGGGTGCCCTTAGTGCGTTGACTTCTCTTGTGCCACTGCCCTGTTTGTATGCTGCACCAAGGCACATCATCGGCACATGCGTGCTGTGTGACTGTGCACACACAAAATGGCCCCAGCGAGCATGGAGCGTGAAGCCCACTCTGCTCTCCCGAGCCCTTACTTTCAGCCCGAACAGCACTTTTTGCCTGTCTGTCTGGTGGCCTATGCTACAGCTGGCCATTCAAACCCCAGACACCAGGCTTACGTTGAACTGCGTATCCCCCTATGTTATTCATTTGTTGGTGGAGAGAGTGGAGGGAGATCAAAAGCCGTAACTGGCTCTATTCCTGTGGTCAGAATGTGCCATGCTCACATCACTGATTTAGCGTTGGAACTGGGGTCCTCTGGAAAAGTCACAGAAGGTGATGATAATCATCCTCTGTGTTGGCTACCAGAGACAAAGTTTTCTCTAATCCCCCCTCAGCTCTCCACCGTGATGAAGGCTGTGGGGTGGGAGGGCTTCAGTGGCTTAACCAATAAATGTGTTGTGGCTGAGGTGGGTGAATGTCATAGCAGCGGAAGTAAAGCACTATCAGCCTTCAAAAATACGAACAAACAAAAAAAGTTCACTCGAAGGTGAACTTGACCCATATCTGACACTACACAGGCTGCAAGCCATGTTTCACCGGGCATTGTAGCTTAGAATATTTACACATTAACTGTCGGAACACAATTCAAAGTTTAGCCACAGTGCGTGAGGCTTTGGGGGGATTTTTTTTTTTTACTTCTTGGTTTGCAAAATATGTCAATATTTGCAGCATTGAAGCTCAGTAAAATATTCATATCAAATTGGGAAATTTACCCATTATTGGCATTGGCTTTTTAAAAATCTGCTTACAGTGAAAAATGGCCGAAAAGTTTCAAGCCTGAGGATGGCATGTTGTTTTGTTGACATGGCTTTTCTTTTTAGGACAAAAAAAAAAAAAAAATCCTGATGGATACCTGATTTAGCCAACACTTTAAAAATAATTTACCTTGAAAGTTGTGAGATTTCACACTTTGTGCATAGTGGTTGGCATTTTTTTTTGAATTAATTTTGTTAAATGGACCAAGAACTGGGCCTGCCCGAAGTATCTCTGATATGTTAAAAGGAAGATGTACAGAAGCCAACATCCATGGTACCCCTTTTCTATTGCTTCTGTTACCATGCTGTTCATAAACTTTTGGTATAAATGATAACCTTTAATGACCCCAGATGAAACTTCCTAGCCTGTCCTCCCTTATAGCAAGGCAGAGGACCATGGCACACACACCCTTGAGGCCACCCACCTATTCAATCTAGAGCGTCGCTCAAGGATACATCGGACCAGGAAGAGCAAATATTTGCATTGCCTGACGGCTCTTGCCCCCCTCCCGGGTCTGTTGTCCTAGCCGCTTAAGACCACTAAGACAATCAGACAGGGACCATCCAGGTGAAAAGCAAGTACTTAAACACCTTTGTTCTCACCATCAAGGCACCTGTGAGAGGCAAGATTTTGCCTATAAATATCATCAGCGTTGCTTGTTCACTGGGCCAGTCTTGACTTCAGGGGGAAGCTCTGTCCCCTCGAACCCTGACTGGCTCCTGCTCCTGATTCCTTGGCCAGCCATTCCATGGCTAAGCTCATGCCCTCCTCATCATATTCCATTTGGATTTCCTGGAGGCTAGTCTACATTCTGGGTTACGTATCACCCCAGTGATGCCTACAATCCTATTTCCCTGCTTAACCTATGCTTTTCCTGAGCCTGTATGTGTGTGTGATGCTAGTGAGTCGTATGTGTTTTTCCCCTTATACAATAATGGTTATTATTCTAGAAGTCTGTCTCAGCTCTATTTAGTGGGACCCCCTGGTCTGCTCCGTATACATATCGGGAGGACGATCTCGGAGGGCCTTGTAGCCCGCCTCTTGCCAATATTTGAGCTCATAACAAGAAAATAAACTTCCCTAAACTGACCTTGGCTACAATTTGGTGGAAGAAAGCTTGGGCATAGGAACTCTCCCCGCAAATCTGCCTTTCCAAACTGATCACTGGGCTGTCTAGATCTTCGGAACGTGAAGAGAAAGGGATTCCAAAAAAGGCCGCTGCAGACAGGAATAACTAGGGATGTGTGTGTGTGTGGTTCTTGTGCGCCTTGGGCCATTAAGGGCAAGGGCTATTTTGGGTGTCTGCCCCGTTTTCATCTCTTTGGTTAGGGGTCCTGCTCATTGGCTCCGGTTACGCCGTCCAGTGGTGGGCCCTAACACCCTTGGGCGTGATTGTCGGAGTAGGCAGCCCGACGCCCCTATTTTCTTTTCGCTATCGTGGGTGGGAAAGCAGGAGGAAGAGGTCCCCCCATTCCCGATTTCAAACCCCATCTAATTAGGTTCACCCCAGGCACTTTTAAGCGCCCTTGACGGGTCAGGTAGGCAAAGGCCGGAAGAAACGTCCTGACCGTAGTGGCCAAAGCCCGGTCACAAGGGTGGGAGAAGGCCGCTCTAGAGTAAGAGTGCCATCGGTTGGACGGCCAAGTGGGCGGATTTTCACTGGGCAATCACGCTCCTGGCCGAGTATAGCTGGGGGGCCAAGGTTTGAGTGCTGTTAGCCGGGCCACGCTGAGTTGGACTGCAGCACCCAAACCCCCAGTGAACGGGATGGCAGGCCAAACTGACTTCTGGCGGGTCCTAAGCGAAGGAATTTACCCCCTAAGCCGCTACATGCAGGAGCGCCGGTCCTTGCGTGAACTGGGGAGGCGCGTGTCCAACCCTGACCCCGAGTAGGTTATCGGAACAGCCGAGTGGCAATTCCGGGACTATAGGGATTCCCTGGAGGCCTTGGAGTAAGGTTCTGTCCCAAAATCACCTTAGCAAAATGCAGGTAGGCGTGGAGGAATTTTTGAAGGCGGCAGACAGAGGCCTCAAGACCGCGAAGACCATGGCTCTTAGGAAAGGGACCTAATTCCCTGGACGGCTAGAAGCCTTCCTCCCGACGATCCATTGAGACGCTGCTCATGGTGTACAATGCCCAGACAGCCGAGAACAGGTTAAAAAGGGTGTCCAAAATCCAGAAACCGACAGAATGGGCATCCGTGTGGAATTTTTGATGCTAGCCCACGAAGCCACCGAAGCCTACAAAAGGCTTGGGAGGGAGACTAGAGAGAAAGCATCGGCCGCCTTGGTAAAGAAAAAGGAAGCCGAAGCCTCGCTGGCATCATAGAGAGGGACGAAAAAAAGAACCGTCCGCCAGGTCGAGATGGCTCAGGGCAGAGATTTGAACTGCTGAAAGAAAACATCAGGATTTGGAACAGGAGACTAAAAACAGGAAAGCAAGCAGCTGATTTGTATTGGGCCCGTACTCAAAGGGAGGGAGACCCAAAACGCTGACCACACAAAGTGTGAGCAGCGCATCCAGGAGCTTGAGGGCTGCCCCTAGATCTCAGGCACTCGGTGGTGGCACGTGAGCCCCCAGTATTTAAGAACCATAGCCTGGGATGAGGAGACCCCACTCCTCACCAAGCCCAACCTCTGCCCACCCTATAATTCCAGTGGGAAGGACGTGAGCAGAGGAACACATAATTTAAACTCCAATTTCTCCCAAACACGTCACCTCAGGACCACACCCGCACCAATCAAACCTTACAAACAAGAAAGGATGGTAGAAACCAGAGAGACAGGGGATGGACAGGGTGGTAAACTAAACAGCTGGTTGAAACTGTCTCATGGTCCCTTACAGAAGTAAAAATTATAGCGACCCCCTGTAGGAAGGTTGATGCCCACACGGGTGTTCCAATGGGACGATGACTAGTGTGTAATCTTGCATCCCAAACCAAAGGGACGGATCCTGACCAGGTTTGCAGCATGTGTTTAGATCAGCATAATGGGAGCTTTTCAAGCCGCCGCCATTAATTTTGATCTAAAGCAACATAGTAGAGCTAAGTGGAATGGAATGCCAGGTTTGCAGGCATCCTATGGCCAGGAAACAATTCTGCGCCACCAGGTACCAACTAGAAGACAAGCCCCAAGGATGAAGCCCCTGAACAGCTCTGTAGCGAGGAAGAAGATGTTGGCATTCTCTCAGGGGAGACATTGGCTCAACTGCAGAGGGCCAGCCCCCTCCTCGATAACTGTGACTTTATCGCTGAAGTGTATGAGGGGCTACAATATCCGCCAAAACCTATCTTGGACTGGTGGCACAAAACTACACACTTTCACGTTTGGGCCCAAATTCATGGAAAATATCGTGCACGTTCTCAGAAGATGTTCGGAGCACAAAGGACAGAAAGGGCCTTGAATGAGGATCTGGCAGACCCCCCCAGGGCAGGACGGGAAAAGGGGAGGAAGAGATGGAGACCCAGTTCATTCAGTCACCTATCACAACTACAGGTTTCCCCACTTCCAGCAGGCAGAACGAAACCCAGGAGGTTGGGCATAAACAACCCAGAAACCAGCCCAAAATCACATAACCCCTCAGACAAATCACTTCGGGGAAATCCGAAATAACATCTGGAGACCGCTTCATAGAGTTGGGATTTAGCAACAAGAGTTAGATGTTAGGCCCAGTGCACAATGATGGATCTCTTAGACCAAATCCATAAGCAGGCAGCACAAAGGAAAAGCTTTCAGGAGTTTCCAAAATCCCAAAGCCTTCCCCCATGTAGTATGGAGAGAACACTTTACAGAATTGATAGCTCAAGTCAATTCCTTCAAAGAGGAGGAAAGTTCCACTTTGGCCAAGCAGTTCCAAGACAGAAATGTCCCCCTTTCTCCTGGGAAAAAATACCCACGACTTGGAAACTTTCCAGCCAGGCATGCCAGAAAAAAGGGAACCCTAGAGTTCATTTCTCCATCCCGCGTGTCCAAATTGGAATGGAGGAGATGGTTTCCTCCAAGAAGGCAAAATCTCCTCTCCTCACGGGCAGGCATGGGTGCACTGTTCAGCCAGTTCCTGACCAAGAGGGAGAGCCACACTGTCTCGCCTTCTGCTCCCCCGTCCCCTCCCACGGGATGGAAGGAAGAAGGTCCCCGAACAATAGCTTTAGTACAGGTATCTTGGAGACTGCCCTTTGGTAAAGTAGAGAACTCTGCAGGCACTCCCGGCATGTGCAGAGAACTTTTGTAAATGTTGAGATTTTAGAAAAACAGGGAGAGTTTCTTCCCCACTGCTATAAAGTATAGTTTGCCCTACTGCCACCGCCTAATGGAAAAATTGGCCCTGCTTAGAAGCCAAGAAAACCGTTCGTCATGGTCACAGGAAGTTGCAACAGCCCTATCATCCTGTTCGCTTAGAACTCAAAATTCAGTAATGGCCAAAGTTGCCTTTGTCTCCCCCTTTTGTGACTTCTACCACTCTGGTGTGCGTGAGGGGCTTGTCAACAAGGGAAAGATTTGTTTATCTCTGCAAAGTTTTGCAACACCATGTTTGCGAAGGCTTGGAGGGAAAATACTTCCCTCCCCCCCCTCTTCTTTTCCCTGCCTTTGCAAATTAGAGATTGAGACATTGTCTCATTGTTTTTCTGTTTGCTGACCCACTCTGCATGTGTTTTCAGATGCAATGCCGAACAAGAAAGTCAGAGCTGCAGGCTCAGGTTGTTTGCAGTTGCCCCTGTTCCATGGAACTATTTGGATTTTGAAACCCATTGCAAAATATTGGCTTCAAGCCCATTCCCCATTGTGTTGTCCTTTTTCTAGAGATCTCTTTTTGAGCTTCTTGGTTATAGTTTGGTGTAGCTCGGATTTTTTTCTGGTGTTTTAAGGTTTTGAGATTTCTTTTTGTGGTTCTTGTTGTTCCTGATTGTATTTTGTAAGAACACACAATTCTGTCTTCTTTAGTATAGGTTTATACTGTTAAGATTTGTCTCTTGGATAAGGCACGTAGTCTATCATACTGTGCTCCTCGTTTTAGGAACACATGGGTTCGGACCCAGAGTATGTCTCTGCTGCATGTGCTTTTTTCGGGGGCTGCATAGGTTTTTAAGCTGTAGTTTCCTGTGTTTCAGTTTTTGTCTGCTTCTCCTCAACCTGCTCAGAGGGCCCTCCTGCCGCCCAACACTCACTTCTCTTTTGTTTATTCTTGCATTTGTTCAAGAGAGCATTCTTTTGTCTGTTCTTCAGTACTCAGTCTGATTGTATACAGTTTTTGCAGACCTTGCTCCAGCCAAAAGTTTTTCTTCTGCTCTTGTAAGTTCTGATTGGTCATCTTCCATGAGTCCTTGTCTACATCCTATTCCCGAGAGTATGCCTCTGACAGAGCTACACGTTCAGCCCCCAACCAAAGTTTTTGGTCTCTCGTCCAAGGAGTTCTTAGCTGAATAGCTCCATCCCTCTTCTACAAACAGGCTTTTAGGACTGTAATTGGATGTTTACTTGGTTGAATAAGATATCTTCTGAATTATGGAGAATGTAAAGGACAAGAGTTTCGGTTTCTCTTGAACCCAACTTTGGGCTCCTTTTGTGTTTTGGTTGTGATACGAGGAAACATAGATTTTGTTGAAAATAATCTTGTACTTAGGTTCTGGAAAACACTATAGACTTTCCCTAGCTGCTTGATCAGGAAAAAGGGAGCCCCATTTGTTCCCTTCTCAATTGCATAGACTTGGCCGCACAGCAGGGTCAGGCTTGTGTAAAGTGTCATTGTTCTGTTTGTTTTGCTTGACTGCCTGGGATTCAGGAGTTGAAGGCAACTTCCTCTTGTTCTAACGTCTGTAGGGATTTGATTATGATCCCAGAGTCTTTGTTTTTCTGTTAAGTAGTTATAAAGAGCCTCATGTCAGCATAGGTCATCTGGGAAAAAAAATGTTTCTAAGCTGCTGACCACTCAACCAAATGAAATCTTTTGGCTGCTTGGTGTTCTATTACAGTAATTGTTGTATTTGTGGCTTGTTTAATTGGTTTACAATTTGGGAGTTTGACGAACTTCCCTCCACTCTGTCTATTTTCAGAGCTTGGAAATCATAGGTGAGCCTCACTGGCTCAGCAGTCTACTTTTGTCCTCCCACTATTATGTAGGACCGCGCATCCACTGTTATTTGAAGTGTGTCATACCAGTTGTCCACAAACGCCCCCTGGTCAGTCAAGGCTGTTTTTTGCTTTTTCTTTACGCTCAGCGGCTAGCACTTTACGCTGCTCAGGGAATCCTCTTCCTTCTCCTAGAATTGGGAAGGATAGATTTCCTCATAGTTACTCTGTTCTTTGTTTTTTGCTGTTGAAGTGTTGACATGTGCCACACAGCCCATCCAAAGGTTTTGCTTTGCTCTCTGCACATTGCTCCGAGAATAGGACCAGGCTGCAAATATACCCAGTTTTGTTCTGGCCTATGCTTCAAAGAAAAACTAGTGATTTCTTCCACAAGGCTGTGACTTAATTTAGTGTGTCGTTTTTGTTTTCATTTTTGTTTTACAACTTGAGGACAGAAGAAAGTCACACACTCTCTCGCCCAAACAATTAGCTCGCTGCCGTCTAATTTTTGTTATTTGTTTGTTCTATTTTTGTTTCAGCCTCAAACATTTCACTGCAACACCTTTGTTTTGGATCACCCATTTTTGACTATCAGAGTTTTGGTCTTTTGTTGGTCTTTTAATGTGTCCTTCATACGAGTTTTGGTTAACAGCAGGCCTAGTGGTCAAATCGCCTGGCTAGTGTGTGACTTTTGTTTCATTTTGAGTTATTTTCCAGTCAAAGTACTCTTCCAATGGTTAATTGCTGTTGTTGTTTTTGCTTTTTTTTTGCCTTTTTCATTTTGCAGGTCAGCAAGCCAAATGGTTAACATTTTTGCAAAGTTCAAACTTCCTCCACTGCTGCCTCCAGTTTATTTCACTGTTTAAAAGAAATGTTTCTAAAATACACCCATGGGGATACTCTTTTCAAATGGTGCAAGGCATACCCAGCAATGGGATTCAGAAAGGAATTAATTGGCTATTTTTTGGAGTGTGGTGTTTTGCCTAAAAAGTGAACTAAATTTACACATCTTCACAGCAGCCTTGGTCAAGCCAGGATGGAAATTGACCCAAACCAACCATGCATTGCCTCATCATACCCCTTGCGTTTTCCGGTTATTATGTTGTTGTGGTTTCTATATCTGCATGTGTATGCCAGTCCTCTAAGGTCTATCTGTCTGCCTATTTAAGTGCGGACAGTGGCCTCACTGAATTCTCTGCCACTGCTTTAAATGTGACCTCTCCCGCATTCGTCCCTATTGGATGGGCTCCAGCGGGGAGCCAGGGAAAAGTTCCTATCTTTTTCATTAATCCCATGGCACCTAGATATAATTTGGAGGTCCTATCCTTTTCTTACACAACTATGGCAAAGGCCGCCTGGTCTCTGTGGCGCGGACCAGGGGGGTGGGGGAGAGAAGGAGACTGTTCCTCTTCCTTCTCCACGGCAAGTAAACCATATCTCTTTTCCACTCCTTCTATTTTTAAAGCTGAACCTGCTCTGCTCGGGCGCAAGGGGGGGGAGGAGGTCTGTCTCCCTCACCCCACTGCATGTAAAATTCTATCCTTGTCCTTGCTCTGTTCTCTTATATCCCAGGGGAGGAAGTTAAGCCCCAATATTCTTCCCAAAAGCGGAACCAGATCACAGATGTCATCCCATCGATTGCCATGATACAAGACCCTCCAAGCTGTTTTCCAGTCTTCCTGATGTTCCCCGCTCCAGGGTTGAGACACTTTTTGCTGCATCCTTCCTGTGATGTCTCCATCCTAGCTTCCATGGACATCCTCCAAAGGCTATTCGGAGGAACAACCGGTGTTCTTCACACCTCTGCTCCTGTTCCAGCTGGTCCTCATGGCCCTACTACAATCAGATGCCTCTTTCTTATTGCTGTATGTCCAGATGACAAGCTCCACCGACTCATCGCTGTTTTCCAAAAGACTATCGCCTGCATTCAGTGATTCCACATGTGGGAATACTCGCCACTGGACTTCTAAAACTGCCATATCATGGGGACATTTAGCCCACTTCACCATGACAAATGTCGCTTACAGGGATCTATGGCTCACCTTAGGCCTAATCGGACCACTGTCTGCAAAGGAAATTGTTTCTTGCAGGCCATCCACCGACCTTACTACTCAATAAGATACATCAATGTGCCCGCCGTTCTCAGGCATATCATAAAGACTTCATATCTGTTCCAGATAAAAGTCCAAACTGTTCTTACAGGACAAGCTATCCCTCATGCCCGCCATTATCATATCCATACTGAGCCATCTGGCTCCATGGACCAAACCTATGGACTCTATCATTCCATATACAAACCACCACACTGTTTGGGGACTCCAGTCACATTCATTTGCTCTTTCCAGTCATTGGGACTCATTTTATTAGTTGTTTTATACTGCAATTAATTGTCCTCAACTTGGACTCATACATACATTGATATTGCTTTTCTCTTGGCCGATTGAAGGCTCTTTTTCTTGTGCTTATGTTTCATGTTGGCCCCTTTTTCAACAACTTTTGACTTTATATATCTTTGGT
>NC_056524.1:162222973-162304840 GCF_019175285.1 Sceloporus undulatus
GGGTAATTTTATCAAAGAAAGAGATTAGGTTTGTCTGGCATGACTTGTTTCTCTGAAACCCATGTTGACTTTTTGTGATTATGGTATTGCCTTCTAGATGTTCACAGACTCTCTGTTTAATGATCTGCTCCAGAATCTTTCCTAGTACTGATGTCAGACTAACTGGACGATAATTGTTGGGATCCTCTTTTTTCCCCTTTTTGAAGATGGGGACAACGTTTGCCCTCCACCAGTCTGCTGGGATCTCTCCTGTTTTCCAGGAGTTTTCAAAGATTATTGCCAATGGCTCTGATATTACATTTGCCAGTTCTTTTAATACCCTTGGATGGAGTTCATCTGGTCCCGGAGACTTAAATTCATTTAGATTAATAAGGTGTTCCTCTACTATCTCTTTACTTATTCTGTGCTGAAATTCCCCTATTCTGTCCTCTGTTCCATTATCCTCAGGTTGAGCACCCTTTTCTTTTTCTGAGAAGACTGAGGCAAAGAAGGTGTTCAGTAATTCTGCCTTTTCTCTGTCTTCTGTTAGCATTTTGCCATCTTCTCCACGCAGTGGCCCTACCGTTTCCTTCTTCTTCCTCTTGCTGCGGACATATCCAAAAAAGCCCTTTTTATTGTTCTTAACCTCTCTAGCAAGCCTGAGTTTGTTCTGCGCTTTAGCTTTTCTGACTTTACCCCTACACATGCCTGCTATTTCTTTGAATTCCTTTTTTGTGATTTCCCCCTTTTTCCATTTCTTATACATGTTCCGTTTCAAACTTAGCTCGGTTGAAAGTTCCTTAGTCATCCATCCTGGTTTCTTGAGACACCTCCCGTTTTTCTTTCTCACTGGAACTGTTTGAAATGGTGCCTTCAGTATCTCCCTTTTGAGAAACTCCCATCCGTCCTGAACTCCTTTATCTTTTAGTATTTCTGACCATGGAATTGCCCTCAATACTTCTCTAAGTTTACTGAAATCCGCTCTCCTAAAGTCTAGGATGCGTGTCTGACTATGCCTGGCTTCTCCTTTCCACTGTATTACAAACTCCAGGAGAACATGGTCACTTCCATCCAATGATCCCACCACTTGCACCCCATTAACCAAGTCATCCTTGTTGGTTAGGATCAGATCTAAAATAGCTGACCCCCTTGTTGCCTCTTCCACCTTTTGGACCATGAAATTGTCTTCCAGGCAAGTGAGGAATTTGTTAGGCCTTGAGGATTTTGCTGAGTTTGACTTCCAGCAAATATCAGGATAGTTGAAGTCGCCCATCACTACTACATCTCTCTTTTCTGACTGTGTGGTCATCTGTTCTAGAAAGATATCATCCAATTCCTCAGTCTGACTTGGGGGTCTGTAGTAGACTCCCACCGTAACATCCTTGTTGTTTCCCTTCCCTTTGATTCTTATCCAGATGCTCTCCACCTGGCTTCCATGATTGATGTCCAGGATCTCTTCACTGGTGTAAATATCTCTGACATATAGTGCTATTCCTCCTCCTTTTCTGTTTGGCCTATTTCTCTTAATAAGGTTATACCCCTCTATTTCCACATTCCAATCATGAGACTCATCCCACCAGGTTTCAGTGATGCCTATTATATCATATTTGCTTTGTTGTACTAGGAGTTCGAGTTCATCTTGCTTATTTCCCATGCTCTGTGCATTAGTGTAGAGACATCGCAGACCTTGGTTCCCTTTTACTTGCTGCCTGTGCAAGTTTTTTTGCCTCCCCACTGTTGGGTCCTTGCACTGTTTGCCTTGTTTCCTCTATGTCAGTTTGACTATTTTTGCCATCCCTTTCGCCTTCCTTAATATTGTCTCCCTTCCCCTCGGAACTCAGTTTAATAGAAAATACCAGACCTGGAGAAAATTAGTTCTTGAAACTATGACTCTCAGTATTTGGATCACAATTCCAGGGTAAGGATTATCATCATATTACAATGGTCCTAGCCCTCCTTGTTCAACACTGTGATGCTGTGATGTCCTGCAAGGTTCAATCTGTTTCCAAGGCTGTTTAACATCAACATGATACCAAAAGAATAGATTATCCATCAGTTTGCAGTTCAGTGGCATGAGCTGGTTGATGGCACCCAGCTCTCCTTCTTTTTTCTCTTATTCCAAAGATTATAAAAGTTTGAGGTAGAAGACTGTGTACAAGCAAACAAATTGTAGGTTAATGTAGAAAAGGCTGGAGTGCTCCTGCCCTGGCCAATAGCTAACTGACATCAGGGATTAGCATTTCAGGCTTCTTAGAATGGGATTCTATTGTTCTTGAATGATCAGGTTCAGAGTTTGAGAGCTAGCTTTGTTGTTTCACATGGATGGGGAATGTGGTAAAGAATGTTTATATTCAACTTTAATTATAGCTTGATTGGACTATTGTATCATATTCTGTGTAGAGCTTTCATTGTTGTGATTATTCAGAAAATTCAGCTAGTTCAGAATTCAGTACTCAAAGAGTGGTACATGAAAGGAATGTCAAGAGCTGGGAAATATATTTTAAATATAGTTTTTTGTGGGTTTTTCAGACTATGTGGCCATGATCTAGAAGAGTTTATTCCTGACATTTCGCCAGCATCTGTGGCTGGCATCTTCAGAGAATGTTGGCATAGAGGAGAGCTGGATACACACACACACACACACACACACACACACACACACACACACACTGTGTGGCCCTGGGTAGGGAGGGAATTCCATGTTAATCTGTGTATTGTTCTGTTGTTGATGGCAGGGCCTCAGGGTGGGAAGATATGCAAAGGAGGATTAGCAGACACTATATATCGAGCTCTCTTCTATGCCAGCATTCTCTGAAGATGCCAGCCACAGGTGTTGGCAAAATGTCAGGAATAAACTCTTCTAGAACATGGCCACATAGCCTGAAAAACCCACAAAAAACTATATATTTAAAATGTTTCAAGAATGTTTTAAAAGTGTTCTTTCCTTTTGTAAAACAAAAAGAAGCAAGAGAAGGGGAAATCTGCACTGTTGAAATCCTTGCAGTTCATGGTTTAGTCTGTGCAAAATCTGTGTGTGTGTGTGTGTGTGTGCGCGCGCACACACACACACACACACAGAGAGAGTTCAGAAAATGTTGTTTTCTGCAAACACAAAATACATCTGTGAATTTTTGGCATTATAAATACAAAATTGTAAATAGTTTCCAAAATCAATGCAATTTTCAAAGATTGTCTCACCCCTTGTTAGTTTGTTTCTCTAGTTCATTTTTTAATGGGAGAATCAAGACATAGTGAAAGAAATGAACAATCTGGCATTATATACTATATCACGGAAGTAACAATGTAACCAATTTTATAAGCATTTTTGGATATATGTTCAAATCATGTTTATGTAAATTCTAGAGCCCAATTGCATCCTAAATATTTTGCCTATTTTTCTTATTTTATTTTTTCCTTTTGCATTTATGTTTTTAAAAATCTTACAACAATTGATTGAAAAAAGTAAATTTAGCAAAAGCAATACCCTTATGTTCTTATTATATCTCACAAAAAGCTTGTTTTTTGTAACACTTCATTTCCAATTCCCTACAGAGCCATTCCCAACCTGGAATTATGTTATCTCAGTTGTCCTGTTTTCCTTTGCTAGCCTGTCTTATTTTTGTCCCACAATTTTCTGAGGCATTCTGGAAGGAATTTGTGATGAGGCCTGAAACAGACAGGCTCCAAGGAGTGGCATGAAGTTACATTGGTGCCAGTTGCGCTGGGATCATGGCAACTGCACATGCTTGAACGAATCCGTGCTGTCTCCCTGGTCCTGAATTGGGCCACTAGGAGGAGCAGATTTTAGCAGCTCCTTCTTGGCCCAATTCTTTTTCATTGGCACAGTCTCAGCGCAGCTTCAGGTTACATTTGGGACATGCATCATGTAAACGGCATCCCCCCAATGTGGCCTGAAGGCACATCATTTTGCCCATCTGTTTTGGCCCAAAGTGCTGTTGGTTGCTACTCTCCTAGAATTTGGAACACAAAGTCTTGGGAACCTGTACAAACATTACCTTCCCTGACATGTTTTGGTCCTTTCTACACAGGAAGAAGAACCAACAATGCGATAGTAGTGGAACTTTTGATGTCACATCAGGGAACCTTCTCACCAACAGAGAGAGCTGCCCACAGTATCCTATGGCTTTTCAGTTGCTCAAGAGTTTATGATCACTTTTTTATAATGTATATTGTGCAGTCAATCATTATTCTCAGTGATATGCTACCTGCTTTGAATTTCAGATGTATGCATTTATTATGTGGTGTAAAGATCTAGGCATTCTTAAAATGACAGACATTAAACAAAAAGGTTAAAAGAGGTTTTCTGGTACACAACTGTGTAAATCCCAGCAATAATGCAGCAAGCACTGTGTTATTGCACTGCACTATTTGAGCTTAATAGAGAAATTAACAGTAACACAGAAATAATTGATCTACAATCAGCTGGGAAAGAATATAGAATCCTAAGGGGAAGAAGCAAATATGAAGATTAGTGTTGAGGTGTTTAAGTAAGAACATAAGCTCAGTATGCTAAAAATATAATGGTAATCATTTAAAACATAAAAACTGAACTGTTAAATATGCACCTTTTCAGCACACTGAGCTAAATATACAGAACTGTAGCAAACCTAGTCTGATTCCAGAAGCCATAAATCTTGTTTAATGTCTCTGCATTATATAGTTTCCATCATGCCCACAGTCATGTTATTGGAGCATGGGCTACGCATAATGATTACCAAATGTCTGTCTTATCTTTCACTTTCTGGGGTGGGGTGGAGGGAATGCTTAGATTCGTATATGATTTTATTCATGGAGAAATGGCCAGCTATGAGAAATACCACTGCTTCAAGCAATTATTCTTTCTTTCACATATTATATGCTTCTAATGTAAATGTTTCAGAACTCCTTTGTTTTTCTGGCATTTCTTGATTGCCTTTGTGTGTATCAAGCATGAAATCAAAGCTGCCAGATATCAAATTCTAAATATAATTTTAGGCCTATAATCAAGTGGACCACACCAGAGTGTAAATCCCATTTGATTCATTGGTACTTGATAAATATGTATCAGATTATGTTATATTGTAAATCAATAATCAAATGCTGCCATAATATATTAGTTATTAAATCCTATCAAATATTAAATAGGGTTGAGTGCCAATCATAAATACTGTGCAATCCAGAACATGTCAACTGTTGTGTGTTGCCAAATATGAACTATGGTTACATATTAATTATCAGTTTCTGTTAAATATAAAACATTGAGATGAAATATCAGATGAGGATAACTGCAATAATAAAGTAACCCAGCAAGAGCAGCTGTGTCAGTTTGTAATGAAAATGTGGGACTTCCAATAAAATCACTCAAATCTGTTCTGACTTGGACGTCATAGCTGATTTAGTC
This sequence comes from Sceloporus undulatus, assembly GCF_019175285.1. Classification (NCBI taxonomy): domain Eukaryota; kingdom Metazoa; phylum Chordata; class Lepidosauria; order Squamata; family Phrynosomatidae; genus Sceloporus; species Sceloporus undulatus. The sequence goes on from NC_056524.1 coordinate 162,228,354, forward strand.
CCCAGGATGTAAGCTCATCCTCAGCTTGTCTAATAATAACATCTATTTTTTCACTCCAGTTTGTACAACCTGAGGATGTGGGCATCATCCAGGGGGAGTGAAAGCTGCCACATGTCTTATAGACTCTTGCCTTTCTTGGCCTATTAAAAAGGCCTGAGGAAGATGGGACTAGTTAATACCTCCTTACAACAAAGCCTGATTCCAACATGTCTAAAGGAGACAGGTGTCAAGCTTTTGTTGAAAAAAGCCTTCCCTGGATCCCCACTAAATAGATACCTATTGTCCAGTGCCCAATATTCCATGTTGGCCCTTCTTATACACGGATTTTTATACATGGATACAAGCATCCACAGTTTGAAAATGTTAAAAAAAAAAGTATACATTTCAAATAGCAAACCTTGATTTCCCATTTTTTATAAGGGACACCATTTTGCTATGTCATTATATTTAATGGGACTTGAGCATCTGCTGATTTTGTTATCCACGGGGATCTTGGAACCAAACCTCAGCATTTAACATGGGTCCACTGTACCTCCTAACTCCAGATATTCCTGGATGAAACAGATTATTTTGTTCTATTTCAATATTGTTTCAGGTCTAGCTACAGAATGAATAATATTTATTATTTCTAGCCCGCTTTTCCATAGATCAAAGCGGGTAACAAAATTCAATTCAGCATAACAAAAGTACAAAATCCAGCATAGCAATAGTACAGTTAAAACAAAATGAACAACAAAATTAAAACAAACTAAAAAACAATCATACTAGCTGATACAAACATACATCCCATATCCATAACACTCCCCCAGCACACAACACAGTAGCAGAGAAAAGATACAGACAATCATTCTCTGCAACTATACAGCTAGCAGGAACCCAGCCCCATCTCCCTCTAAGATGTTACACAGTTGCGGAGATGTAAAGGTCCATAGGCGGCTTCTCTGGGATGGTGCACAGATGCGCAGACACCCGAGCCCAGAGAGCCACCCGGCCGCAGCAACCCCAACCGCAACAGTCCTTGGAGGAAATGGGGGCGGGACGAAGGAGGAGGCCAAACAGGCTGGCTTTAAGCGCACTGCTGCCACCAGCACGCCCCTCTCTCTGCCTTCCCCCAGCTGTGGCAAACACTCCTCAGTCCTGGCAAGCTGGAGACGCTGAGATGTAAAGGTCCGTAGACGGCTTCTCTGGGACGGTGTGCAGATGTGCAAACAGACACCTGAGCCCAGAGAGCCGCCCGGCCGCAGCAACCCCAACCGCAACAGTCCTTGGAGGAAATGGGGGTGGGACGAAGGAGGAGGCCAAACATGCTGGCTTTAAGCACACCGCTGCCACCGGCACGCCCCTCTTTGACTTTCAATACCACCATCGAGTATGGTATCCTTCTGGGCTGTCTTTTAGGGATTAGATTTGGAGTCACTGTTCTGTAGTGGCTCCATTCCTTCTGGATGATGGGTTATCTCAAAAGACGATGCTGAGCTATTCCTTTTCAGGTCTGTGGGATTCCTCAGAGTTCCATTCTATCCCCCTTGCTATTCAACATCTACATGAAGATGCTGGGAGAGGTCATCTGGAAATTTGGGGTTCAGTGCCATGAACTAGGCTGATTGCTTCCAGTTCTATTTCTCCTATCTACCTAAACCCAAGGAAGATGTTTCCATTCTAACTGAGTGTCTGACATCAGCAATGGATTGGATAAAGGCAAACAAACTGAAGTTCCGTCCAAACAAGACAGAGGTGCTGCTGTCCAATGAAAAGACAGATTGGAAAATAGGGAAACAGTTTGGGTGTACATCTTGACCCAGTATTTAACTTGGAGACCTAGATTTCTGAGGTGGCCAAAAATACTGTAATATAAACTCTCTCCTGGGCAGAAAATGCTATAATTATTCTGCCAAAATCTGCATAGAAGTGTTAGCAGAAAAATGCTCTTTTCTATGCAAATCACCCATGTAGTAAATTTATGCAGAATATATTCCCAATTATAGCATTTTCTGCACAAAAGATAACATTTCTACACAAAATACTATTTTTTCCAAACAGAAAAATGCTGTTTCTTATGCAAATCACCCATGTGTGACCTTTGTGCAGAATAAGTTCCGAATTGCAAATGGGCTTGATTACGGTTGGGTTTTCAATTTATTTATTTGTTTGTTTGTTTGTTTGTTTGTAGTGGAAAGAAAATTTCTAGAAGTATGAATTACTTCCTTTAGGCAGAAATGTATTGAAGAATCATATCACTAATATGTATATATATACGAAGTACATATGGTGGGTTGTGGGATAGAAAATCATTTGCTACAATTATAATCATTGAATTGTCTTTGACAACACTGGCTCCCTCGGCACCACCCCCTACAGTTAAACACAACTTGATAATCATGTTAAAGGGGAAACCTTTAAGCACTCTGATTAGAAATACAAATGAATTATTGTATTATATTATAAATGGCTGCCCTTGTGCATTTGGAGAAGAATGAACAGCCTCTGCTCCAGCATAAGGCTCCCCTGTCTTTCTGGCATATGTGTGTGGAGCCAGAATGTACTCAGGCGCACATACAGATCCAACTGGCAGTGGTATTACTAAGAGGGTGCAGGGAGTGTGGACCACACTGAGTGACACTCTAAGATGGGGTAATACAACTGGTCCCCAAACATTTGTCTTTTGGGCAGAAACAAGCATTCTCTTGCATCCTTTTAAAATGCTGAAGAGATGGAGTGAGTGAGGTGTGGCTCAGTGGGAGGAGAAAGGAGAGGCCCCAGGTTTGTAAATAAAATAAAAATGTAAAAAAAATTAAATCTTTAAAAATCTTTTAAAAATATCACATTTTACCAAATTTTCACTTTATCCACATGAAACTAGTTACATGTAAACACATTTATTCTATGCATATGATATAGCAATTAAAAGGTATCATTTTAATAGAACTTTATCACACCACGGGCTCCAGGCAGGGATGAGAACTGAACAGAAGGGGCCAGGAATGAGTGTGGAATGGGTGGAGGACTCATTCCGTTCCGTTCCCCATCCGTTCCCCATCCATTCCAGAGGGGGAAATTTTTAAGAACTGTTCAAAACAGCTCTCAAAAATCTCTCTATCTCTGGAGACGGATTGGGAACGGAAGGGCAAAGAATGGAACGAGTGAGGGACTTCCTTGTGTGTGGTAAAATGCATCCCCCACTCATTCCATTCCCTTGCAGGCTCCTTTTGTCCCATTCTCATCCCTGCCTGGAGCCCTGTGAGATAAGGGTCTAGTTGTCACAACTATTACTGTTACATTCAGTGGTATAATGGAAATTACGATTTATGAGTAAATGACTGCAAAAAACATGACCAAGGATTCTGTATGGTATGGTAATAGGAGGAGGTCAGTGGTGTGTGTGTGTGTCTGTGACACCATCAGTTACCGCACTGGCTGACATCAACCCTAGTGACACCACTGACAATTGGTGACCAAGGTGATGTCCTAGCTGCTTTTGCACACCCAGGCCAAGGATCTTTGCACAAGGACATACAATGTACTGTCTTCTTCATCTACATATGTAGGCATAATTTCCACAGGATACTCCAAAATATATAGAAAGGCATAGCCCTCTAGATGCAATAAAAAGTGTGTAGTTTTCAGAAAAGGAGTGGATCTCCCCCTCCCCTCGAATGTTTTGCCATCTCTAAGTACTGCACATCTCCTGGATAACATGATTGAGGCACATTTTCCCCCACTATGGCTTTTCAAGGGAAAACATGAACAACTAAGTAATACTCATAGAAATGTATTGCTCTCCAAGAACTGTAAATGGCTTCAGATTGTTCTCTGTCAAATAGTTACTTTTATGTGCAAACACATGAAGGACAGTATATGTGTAAGACAATGTAATTTTGTTAATAATTGTGATCTTTAGCTATAGTAGAATAATTTTACATGGGGAAAAAACCCCTTTTCTTCCCTGCTTCTCTCCTGAATCTAAGAGAATATATATGTCTGGCAAATTGGTTTTAGAGATTAAAGTTGCTTAGAGGTGAAGTGGAAAATGGGCAATTTCTTGCATGGGATTGAAACCTCTGTCGCTTTTAGCTACAATAATCATAGTGTTGCTCAATGCAACACAGAATTAGGATTTTTCTCTTTTCCCGCTCATGACTTCTTAAGATTAAAGGAAGGAAGTACAGAAATACATAAATGGCTCAGTGTAGGGGGACCTGTGAATATCAGAGCCCCTATGTCTCTGGAAAATTTCAACTGGAAATAAATGACCCCTTGGGAAAATGGACAATTTATTACAAAATGAGCAGCTTGAATCATGCAGTAACTGACAGTAAAAATGACCCATTCTTTTCAACAAGAAATTAGTTCTTGGGTGAAATATTGAAAAGAGATTTTTTTAGGTGGTTTTGCCACCTGCTCCTCAACTATAATCACTGTTTTGATTTTTGAGGAGCAGAGATATTTTGAAATACTTATTTTTACAGGGTGATGTTGCTAGGATTTCATTCTATCAATTGTATCCCATCTTTCAGGTGTCTGAGAAACTTTTAAATAGTTTGGGAGATAAAGGCTTTTCAGTTTGTTCACTTTTGAAAGAGCAGCTCTTGTGAAAATTATCCTTAAATAAATACATTATCCTTTGTGTGTTGTGTAAATAATTCAAATAGCATATATATGTTGCTGATGTTGTCATTATTGTTGTTGTTCTATGTGTGTGGCAGTGTTAAATAATACACAGAAAGTTTCCAGCTTCTCAGTGCCTGGTACAGACCTACAGGCTTGGAGCCAGAAATAGGTCTTGGTAGAGTCGAGTGTCTGCATGCTCCCAAGCTCTATAGCATGCCTCAGGTGCCATCTTAGTGTACTGCTATTTGTACGGGGCACACTATGATGACATCACTCAGGCGCAACGTACAAATGGCACCGCACATGGGGAGTGTCATGAGGTTGCAATACGATCCTTATGATGCTCTTGTAGCAGCTTTTTGGGGCTTCTTTCCCCAGTGGGTTGGGGACATGGCATCTGGTTGCCGCATCCCCAACCTCATGCATCCAGGGGTGGCACAGAGCTGCTCCTTTTGAGCTGTCTGTACAGCTCTTTTCTTGCTTATTTTGTCCTTTTGCTCATTGTACTCTTGCACAAAGGGGGAAAAGTATATCATGACACTTCCTTTTTTTAAAACCCCCACAATGTCTTGTTATGTAAAGATGAGGAAAATTGTATAATATTTTTATATCTCCTCTCATGAGGTTGGTCAATTACAATTTTTAAGCATAACAGAAGTCCCCAGACCTAGCTGGTGGTACCATTTGCACTTTGAGAGGTGATACTAAGTCACAATTGAGCTGCATCTTACTACAGAGTGTTGTAACACTCCATCAGGGTGCATTGTGAGGTACTGTGGTCCTTTCTGGGATGTTGGGCCTCTCAGGTAATTAGGAGCCTCCTTTGGCCTGCTCAAGGGTGTGTGTGACAATCCTTTTCAGATATCTCCATGCTATTTTTTCTTGATATTTATACATATATATTATTGCTTTTAATGAGGAATATATTTCTCAACGCATTTTGATGTCTGTCTGTAACATTTTGAGGCAGTTTTGGCTTGCCGGCTGGGTCCAGCTTGTGAAGAGATTGGGCCTCTATGCTCATCATCCTCATTGGGAGGGGCGTGTTCCTGTAAGGCTTGCATCCTTCTGAGGTTGCTAAAGTAAGTACCAAGCTTAATGGGGGCAATTAGCTTACAGTTGTAAACTGATTAGAGTCTGCTTAGGTGGTATGAAGCAATATATAAATGAAGCTGCTTGTCTATTTCACTTCATAGCACTTTCACTACTAAGGTTGCAAAGAACAGATGCAATTTCTAAAATCTAAGGTCTAAGAGTTAAATTGTACTCTACTCTCTCCCCAGATGCATGAAATATTTGCAGGTCAAATGGCAGGTGGCAGTCCAGAACCTAGGCCAGCCAGGAGCACAGTGGACAATGCTGTTAAGGAGGAAAGTGATAATAATGTGGTTCAGAGTCAAAACCAGCAGAGATTTCAAAATGTAGTACAAACAAGAAGTAGGCAAGAGACAAAATCCTAACTGACCCATGGTCATTTATAGAGAATCATAGAATCACAAAATTGGAAGAGACCACAAGGGCCATCCAGTCCAAACACCCTGCCATGCAGGAACTCACAATCAAAACACCACATGGCCATCCAGCCTCTGTTTAAAGACCTCCAAAGAAGGAGAATTCAACACTCTGCAATGGAGTGTGTTCCACTGTCGAACAGCTCTTACTGTCAGGAAGTTCCTCCTAATGTTCCTCCCTCCTAAAGAGAGTCAAACAATAGACAAGGAGGAGGCAGAAAACATAGTCAAAGGCAGTTGGAGGTCATATGCAGGATTTCCTTCAGAAGGTAAGCTAGGCAAACAGGAGTGAGTTTTTCAGGGACCAGAACTGATGTAAAGGCATTGGCATTGCACAGCATAGCATAGTGTATCTGTGTGCAGAACTATGGCCCTGTACAGATGGGCAGGAAGGGGCAGCGAGACGCTGCCCCTTTCTCCCCTGGATCATTGCCGCAGCAACTGCACAGACACGGCAATGATCTGTTCCAAAAAGGAGCTGCGAAATGCAGCTCCTTCTCCCACTGCTGCCAAGGTGCCATTAGTGCGGTGACTTCTCTTGTGCACTGCCCTGTTTGGATGCGGCACACAAGGCACATCATCGGCACATGCGTGCTGTGTGAATGTGCACACACCAAAATGGCACCCAGAGAGCATGGAGCGTGAAGACACTCTGCTCTCCCGAGCCCTACTTTCAGCCCCAGAACAGCACTTTTTGCCTGTCTGTATGGGGCCTATGCTACAGCTGGCCATTCAAACCACAGACACCCAGGCTTACTGTTGAACTGCTGTATCCCCCTATGTTTATTATTTGTCTGGTGGAGAGAGTGGAGGGAGATCAAAGCAGTAACTGGCTATATTCCTGTGGTCAGATGTGAAATGATCACATCACTGAGTAGCGTTGACTGGGGTCCTCTGGAAGTCACAGAAGGTGATGTAATCATCCTCTGTGTGGCTACAGAGACAAAGTTTCTCTAATCCCCCCTCAGCTCTCCACCAGTGATAGAATGGCTGTGGGGTGGGAGGGCTTCAGTGGCTTAACAATAAATGTGTGTGGGGTGGGTGAATTAGTCATAGCAGATGAAGGAAAGAAATATCAGCCTTCAAAATAACAAAACAAAACAAAAAAGCTTCACATAGAAGGTGAACTTGCACCCATATATGACACTAACAGGATGCAAGCCATTGTTTCACCGGCATTTGTAGCTTAGAATATTTACACATTAACTGTCGGAACACAATCTAAAGTTTAGCCACAGTGCAGTAGAGGCTTCTGGGGGGATTTTTTTTTTTTACTTCTGGTTTCAAATATGTCAATATTTGCAGCATTGCAAGCTCAGTAAATATTCATATCAAATTGGGAAATTATACCATTATTGGCATTGCTTTTAAGAATCTGCTTACAGTGAAAATGGCCAGAAAGTTCAAGCCTGAGGAGGCCATGTTGTTTTTGAACATGCTTTTCTTTTACTTTGCAGAATGTTGAGTAAGTCTCATGGATTTATTGTTATAGGCATGGGTTGAAATTTGCTGTCAGTTTTTAATTCCATAACAGTCATTAAGACAAAAAAAAATCTGATGGATACCTGATTAGCACAAAACTTTAAAAATATATATCACCTTGAAAGTGTGAGATTTCACATCTTTGTGAATAGTGTGTTGGATGAATTAATTTTGTTAATTGGACAAAGAACTGGCTGCCAGAAGTATATCTGATATGTGAAAAGAAGATTGACAGAAGCCAACATCAATGGCTACCTTTTCTCTTGCTTCCTCTGAGAGATTTTCCACCTACTTCATTCTCATTTCAGGACAAAATAACATCCCAAACACATTTCTAACCATCTTCAATTCTGCCACCTCTGATAATTATACCAACAGCAAAGTGTTAAAGGTGACCAGCATGAGAGAAAAAGAACTTCAACCATATTTTCAGATGTGAGAGAAACTAATTTGAAGCACAGGTCTGTAGTAAGAGAGCATGCATTGACAGAAAGAAAGCAAACTTCAGTCAACCTTAAACTATTATGGCATTAACTCACTGTGGCTTCTTTATCATGGCGTAAAGAACGGGCTTTTTTCATATGCTCAAGGAAAAAGAAGCAATATATGCAATTTGTTATTTTTAGCTGCCCTTAAGTTGGTTCCAACTCATGACGACGCAGTGGAAGAGACATCTCCAAGAATCTCTATCCTTCACTGCCCTGCCCAGATCCTGCAAGCCCTTGCCCCCCCCCCACCCCCGACTGAGTCTATCCATCTGGTTTGTGATTTTCCTCTCTTTTTTCTGCCCTTTACCTTTCCTTGCATTATTGTTTTTTCTAGTGATCTGTGCCTTCTCATTATGTGGCCAAAGTATGATAGTCTCAACTTGATCATCTTTGCTTCCAAGGAGAGCCCTGGTCTGATCTGTCCAAGAACCCATTTGTTTGTCTTCTTAGCTGCCCATGGTATCCTAAGTACTCTTCTCCAGCACCACATATCAAATGAGTTCATTTTCTTTCTATCTGCTTCCTTCACTATCCAGCTCTCACATCCATACATGGTAAATGGGTTAAGAGATAGTAATTCATTCAAGTTCCTTCAGCGAGTTTCATAGCAGAGTGGAGATTTTAGCCCAGTTTCTCTTCAGATCCCATCCAACACTTTAACTACTATACCATACTGGGTCTCCCAATCACATTAGCCTGGCAGAATGAATAGGGGAGCAAATTCCTGCCTCTTCCATATAAATCACTATTTTTATTTATTTTATTTATTTACTGTATACCCCGCTCTTCAAAGGCTTTCAGAGTGGCTTAAAGATAGTTAGACATTTCCCTGCCCTCAGGCTTGCAATCTAAAAAAGACATGACACAAAAGGAGAAGGGAATGGCAGTGAGAAGAGGAATAAGTTCAGAGGTTCTTCTCTCCCTCTGAGGCCAGATGATATCAGATGGACTGTAGGGAGGGCTCTTCTAATTAAATGTGTGAACCATCCAGTACAACTTAAAGTATCTTTGTTTCTTCAAAGTTTGGATTCTGTATGATACTGTTTGCCTTATAGTCTTAACTGATAAAGGAAATGGGAAACACAAATTAGAGTCAAATAATCAATGCAACTCAATAGGAATTACTTGTTCCTAAAGAAACAATCAAATAAAATGAAATGGAAACCCAGTAGATGCTGGCAGTTCCTGTGGAATCTAAGCCCTTATGTACAGAGCTGAGATCTATTGCTGATCTGAGTCCTTTCATGGAAGAATTAAATTGTTGCTACTTAGAAAAAGAATTTACAGACATATACATACTCATTTCAACAGATTCTGCTGACACATCAGAGCAACTTCAGAGCATAGATGCTTTATTGCACATTATTAGGACATCAGCAAAAGAATGTCTTTCTCCCCCATTCAAGTAACATCAAAGACCAACACATACTGTGGATTCTCAGTGTTTGTTTCCCTGTAAAATGCTTCTCCCAATGCAAGGATCAGACTGGAGGTTTATACTTCTACCTCCTGTTTTTTGCCTTCAGGTTCAAAAGTAGACTGGCTTTGAACATTTTTAGATAGACTAGCTAATATCAAAAATAGTCCGGAGGCACCTTAAAGGCTAATAAATGTATGGTGGCATGAATATAGGATTTTGGTGTTCTTTATTGGATGCTTGAAATGTATGGTCAGCTGGCAGATCTATATCTATAGGAGCCATGAAGAGGAGGAAAAGATGTGAATGGATGCCTATTGCATAAAAATACCTTGTGTTATAGGAATTGATTTCTCTTTATTTTTGCCTTTTATGATGGGCTTCTTCTTCCTTCGCCTCCCCTTCCTTTCTGCATTGCGAGAGTTCTCCACTGAAGTTCAGCCGCATCCTCAAAGTTAAATGTTTGAGGAAGCATTATATGTCGGTAGTCTCTAGCATGCTTATATGTGTACACTAGGTTTGGGCAATTTTGTTATTTTGTATGAAATTCCACAAATCCACAGATATCTTGATGAGTGCAAAAGAGGGAAGTTGGGATGGATGGATGGATGGATGGGCAGAATCTTTCCTTTTCCTGTAGATTCAGGCAAAAGCAAACCCCTGCAGCCCATTCTTTCTATCTTGTGTGTTCTTCCTCATTAATAACTTTTCATCTTGACCACACTCTGATGTTGTATTTGGAATGGAATGGAATGGAATGGAAGAAAGCAAAACTGACCTTTTAACCGACTATTCCCAAGGCTGGACTGCTTGTGTCTTAAATGCCCAGTTTGGCTTTCTGTGCATCAAGTGTCTGAAGTGTTGAATGAAGCCTGCTATTTTGTTTTCCTGAGAGGCTCCTGACTTTTCATGAATAAAAACCAAGACACGTATATCCAAGCAACATCAGAGTGTGGTCAAGATGTCAAAAGTTATTAATGAGGAAGAACACACAAGATAGGACAGGCTGCAGCAGTTTGCTTTTGCCTGAGTCTACAGGAAAGGGAAAGAATCTGCCTTGCTTCTCTCGCCTCCCCCAGTTAATTGAATTGAAACCTCCGCACTTTGAATTCTGTTTGCATCAGCTGAAGTACACTGAGGAGAAAGGTGGTAAGTGGGAGGAGAGGAGAGAAATTGGGACATTTTAAAAATACTTGAAAAAGTGCTACAACAAGAGGATTAATTAGGACTGTTTCTAACCTACAGCTACTAGGTTTGTCGTCATCCAACAGTTATATGAAAGGCCAGTACAACATGCTAGCAGTAGCTCTACACACTGAATTAGGACAGAAAAGATGCTTAAGGATTTTGCTAACTTGGATTTGGATCAGAGTTTAAAATTAAAATTAAAATTCACAAATTTATTTATAAACAGAGCAGAAAGAAATACGAGATTAAAAAAGGAATGTGGGAGATGGCCAAACTGTCAGATTCACCATTGCTGCTGTATACTATGCAGTATTCTGTTTTATATACTTCAACTGATGAAGTATATTCTGAATTGTTGATCATAACAGTGTTGGAAGAGACCTCAAGGGCCATCCAGTCCAACCCCCTGCCATGCAGGAACACAGACTCAAAGCACCCCCAATAGATGGCCATCCAACTTCTGTTTAAAAACCTCCAAAGAAGGAGACTCTATCACACACCAAGACAGTATATTCCACTGGATGGGATGGACACAAATTTAATTTAAATTCATTTTTATCAAAATTTATCAAAATTCAAATGTGAGAGAAAGCAAACTGATAGACTTTTCCCATACATGTGCACAATAGGGCCTTCACGTTTTTTACTACATTTTTTAAATCAAAAGAGCAAACTCTTTCCTGGCACCATATTAATAGAAAACAGTGATTGCTGAGTAAATTATTATAGCATTCATTGATAGCATCAATGTTTTAATGATATATCATACTGGGTAGATGTCGGTGGGAGTTTTGGCAGAACTGCATTAGTATATAATCTGTTCTTTTTATCATGTAATATTGGCAGCTCTGAGTAATATGAGGTAGCCCTTAAAGGCTGAATTGCCAAAACCCAGTTTTATGCTACTTTTAAAATAATAAGTATAAGCATTTAACATTTCTGGATACTCAGTTTCCAGCTTTTATGAAACATATGGGGAAGTATGAGGGATGCACACTGAATTTTACCGTTAAATTACTTGGGAGTCAGGGTTTTTACATTCCTAAGTTGCCAGTGAATATCGTTTAAAGGAAATGTGACACTTTGAAAAACAAAATAAAACACCATCCTCTGGTAAAGGTAAAGGTAGTCCCTTGACATTAATGTCTAGTCATAACCAACTCTAGGGGGTGATGCTCATCAGTCCCCCAATTTCTATCATTTCAGAGAGTGAAACATTAAAAATCCTTCACAGAACTCTTCTGTTTGCTGTGTTCACAAGTCCTTGATAGCTTTGCCTTCCTAAACTATATTTCAATGGCCCAAGACAGACGGGTGAGAAGTGGTGTGGCGCCGCCGATTCTAGGGTTCCAGAGCGCGCAGCAACCACATTCTCTGGAACCCTAGAACATGCTGCCACTGCCATCATGCCAGCCTCCCGTCCACACGGGACTGCCATCTTGACATAAGTGACACGCAGCGTATAGATGTTGCTGTGTGTTGCTTACGTCATTATTATTATTATTATTAACCTTTATTTATGAAGCGCTGTAAATTTACACAGCGCTGTACATGCAACAGTGGGCCAATGGTGCACTCGTGACGTGCATACAGCATCCCAAGAAGAACCCGTTTTTTCTGGGTCCTTTTTGGGATGGAGGGATGTCGCACAGTTTGGCTGCTGTGGACTCCCTCCACAGGAAAACTGGCTGCATTCAGCCCACCCTTTGAGGGCGGTATGTACTGGGACTAAATGCTTAATAAAAGTTTTAAGTTACTGCAATATTAAAAATGTGGGGAACTGATAGTAAATTTCATAGGGGATTTATTTATTTATTTATTTTGAAGCCAATGTCCTCATCCTCCCCCCCTCAGTAGCTGCACTCTAATCTATACTCTTATGCATGGCTGGCAAGTACAACATGGTTGTATCCATGCTGGGAATATTATACCTATAACCACATCACATGGAGAGACTCTGTTGTTCCCTTTTAACAAAATTTACCAAAATATGTAAATTCTTCCACTATCAGGACAAAAAGAACTTGAAGTTGAAGCAAATATGGGTAAGGGAGAAAGTGAAAGTGAAATATTTTCTTGCTCTTAGCTGCTGTTAGAGCTCTAGCTGTGGGACCCAGTGTGGTGTAGTGGTTTCAGTGTTGGACTCAGACTCCAAATCCCTATTCAGCCATGGAAACCCACCGGGTGGCCTTGGGCAAGTCACACTCACTCAGAACAAATACCCTCTGAAAAGGTCTCACCAAGAAATCCCCATGGTGGTTCACATTAAGGTCACTATAGGTTGGCAACAACTCAAAGGTACACAACAACAACAAACTGCTAGTTCTGCACACCAGTGCCAGCCATCTCCTCATCCAAATAGTTGACACAGCAGAGGTGGGCAGTCTGGTTCTAACTTTGTCTTTCTGGATTCTCCTTGCAGAAACTGATGGGAGGAAGGGTATTAGAGGTGGATTGGGTAAAGAATTGGGTAAAGAACTGAACTCACATCTTCCTGTCTACATTGAGAGGCCTTTTGCTACTCATGATTAAATACCATTTTTAAACAACTGCATTGGCATAAATCTCCTTCTGTCACTACAGTACCCTTGTACTAGAACTTGTTCATCATTTTAGCTTTTCATCTGTGGGCAAAGCATATATATATATATATATATATATATATGCTGAGAGCAAGGATGGTTAAGATATCAGAGTGAGCATCTGACACATCTACTAAACAGTGAAATATTATTCATTTCTTCTGCAGCTACTCAAAATGTATGAACTTATTTTGGCTTGACAAGTGAGTTTGAATTTTAAAAATGTTGCTCTTTTTGTCTTTTTAAAAAACAAACATATTACTATGTCAAGCCAATCTATTTTTATGTTCTGATTAGATAACTAAATAAAGCAGAGGAAAATGCTAATCTTTGTAGCTCTCTTATTCAAGACCTTCATGGATATGTAAGTGAAAAGAACACTAGGATGTGTCAAAACTTCTTATAGGATCTTGGTTGGATTAGAAGCAAATGAGAGGTATAGAAAAGTATCATTAATAAACTCTTGTACATCACAGTCCAGATAAGAGAAGTAGGCTTCCATACTGGCAGAGCTAGAATTCGTTAATTAGAAAACTTTACTTTTAATTCTTTCGCTCCAATAACTAATGTGTCACTATATTACTTATAATGACAATTTAATTAGTTATAACTTTAGTTATAGTTATAGTGGAGTGCCTCACTTTTATGTTATTATTAACTGACCTCAAGTCAACTTTAACTCATGGTGACCCTATGGATGTGAATCTCCAAGCCTCCCATCTTCAATCACTCTGTTCAGGTCCTGCAAGTCCAGGCCAGTGCCTTCCTTGATTAACAAGTTGGCCTATGGTTTTCCTCTCTTTTTACTGCTTTCCACCTTTCCTAACATTATTGACTTTTCTAAATATTCGTTTTCCCTCACGATGTGACTAAAGTATGAGAGTCTCAATTTAATCATCTTGGGTGCTCTGCCGGTGCCCGTGGTTGCTGCGCCAGGGAACCGCAGCAGACAAACCGCACAATTCCCTGGCGCAACAAAAAGAACCCACAAAAAGCAGTTTCTTTTACACCACGGAAATGACGCCGCAAGGCGCCAATGGTGCACTTGCGGTGTCATTTCCGCGCTGCACGGATGCTAAGTGTCCGCAACGTCAAAATGTCAGCACCCATGTTTATAGGGCGCCGCCATTTTGTAATTGTTTGGGATGTACTAGGGTTAGGGCGTCCAGAAGGGATGCCTTTTGTAACCCTAGTATGTGCTGAGCACGTACTTTTGGCGCGTGTAGAACACGCCTTGGCTTCCAGAGAAAATTCAGACTTTCTAGAACCCATTTGTTTGTCTACTTGGCCGTTCATGAGATCCTCAATACTCCCCTCCAGCACCACATCTTTGATGTCAGACTAACTGGGCAATCATTGTTGGGATCCTCCCCCTCCTCCCCTTTTGAAGATGGGGACAACATTTGCCCTCCTTTAGTCTTCTGGAACTTCTCCTGTTCTCTAGGAGTTCTCAAAAATTATTGCCAATGGCTCTGAGATTACATTTGGCAGTTCTTTTAATACCCTTGGATGTAGAGTAAATAACTGGCAAATGCAATCTCAGAGCCATTGGTGCGTTACAGAGCGCCCAAGTAGGGCGCTCTGCCGCCACCACCGTTTGCTACGTCCGGGAACCACAGCGGCCAAACCGTGCGGTTCCTGGGCGCAGCAAGAAAGAAGCACTGAAATGGTTCTTCTTTCTGCGACCTGGAAGTGGCGCTGTGAGGCGCTAGTCGCGCACTCACGGCATCACTTCTGCCGTGTGATGTCCGGACACTATGCGCCCATGACGTCAAAATGGCGCCCCCCCGTGTGGACCGGCGCCGCCATTTTGTACGGACTTGAGGGACGTCCGGAAGGGATGCCCCTTCTCAACCCTAACACGCCCCTTCCTAACTTTAGCACGTCCCTTCAGCACGTCTGTAACGTGCCATTGTGAACAGAGAGATTCTCTCATGTTCCCCCAGAGAGGAACCGTAGTACAGTAGTTGTTTTTGAGGAACAGAGAAGTAAAGGATTACATTTTAAATAAAAATCCCTGCATGGATGGAAAACACATTTCTTCCTCATAGAGGTGTGGATCTGCTTCTTTATGGTAGATGCATTTGTCACCTCTCAGGGGATGTTAAACCACTTTTGTTAAGATCATCATTTGCTGATATCTTACGCATTTCTGTTCCTCTCACTGCAGCTTCTGTATACATAGTCTTCAAAATGTCTATACTGCAGGCATCTGATAAAGTGGGCTGAAGTTCAATAAAGTTTAAACGGAATAAACATGTTAGCCTTTAAAGGGCCACTAGACCTTCCTGCTTTTGCCTCAATGTCCTAACCTGATTTTAACATAACTAACAGGACTGCCCCTTATTTGTTTAAAATGTATACTGAGATCCAGAACCATCAGACATAAATCTCTACTGTTTCAGTCAGACAATGCTCTACCTGAATGGTTTCTGAGGCTCTGGACATTGGGACACTGGGAAATGTAATCTGAAATATTCTTCCAGTTGGGTGCATTGAGAATAGATGGCAGGAAAAACCTCTGAGAGTCCTGCCACAACTGCTTCTCTCAATGTACTTCACAAACAGGAGGGTACCGAAGATGTCCTTCTCCAAAGCCTTGATCTGCAGGACATTCAATCAAAAGAAAAACCAAAATGACTCCTAATAATTTAGGAAATACTACACAACTACAGCTCTTCCAATATGGAATGGCCTGTATATAAACCCAGGAGAGGAGGTGAATAAATGACTATTCTGATAGATGATGTTTGCCACCTGTTAGAGGAATTAGACAAGAAAGGCAAAATGGTAAATGAAAAGTAAAGCTTCTACACTAACATTGGTATTCTTAAAGAAACCCTTTAGGTCATGTTTTTCATTCATAGATATTCTTAAACAAAACAACTTAAGTCTTGTTTTTCATTCAGACCATGAGGGTAAGTAGTATGTAATGTGAAGCCAAAAGCTTACATGGCCACCATCCATAGTTTGTGTGTGTGTGTGTGTATGGGTTTAGGTTTTTTTTTTTGGCCTATCTGTCCATGTTTTGGAAGAGTTTATTCCTGAAGCAGTGATGGGGCGGCTTTAATCCACCCCAAATTGGAGCAGCCTTCTGCTGCTCCTATTTGGGCCAGATTCTGGCTGGATTGGGGCTGTGATGTGCAGTTGCAGTGGCCCCATCCCAGGTCTCTCAGGGGCAGTCTGTTTCATCCCCTTGTTGTTTTTAGGAATTTTACATTTGAATCTAACAAGATCCTTGTGTTTAATTTTTTTTTTAGCTCTCTGTAATGCTTGATTAATTACTTGAGTTGGATAACCTCTGTTCAGAAATTGTTTAACCATGGTATCTGTTTCAGAGATCTAATCTTGTTCTGAGGTACAGTTTCTCTTAAGCCTTAAAAATTATGAATAAGGAAGATTTACTTTTAAAGGGTGACTATGACAACTGAGAAAATGTAATATTCCGTAGGGTTTCTATAATGACACACTTGAATAGTGTTGTTATTATATTATGCACTGAAACATCCAAAACCAGAATACAAGTTCTATGTATATGGCTACTAAATTAATGTGAGGATTAATGTTATTAATCCATTTTACAAAAGATTCAGTCAAAAGGGGATTTGAATATAAAATAAAAATGTCATCAGTATATCTAGAGTAAAACAATATTTGACTTCTATATGGATTAGCATCTGGATTGAGAATAAATTTGTATTCCAAACAAGACATGTATAAACTGGCTATACTAGATGCCGCTGGGCTTCCTGTAGCCACCCTTCTTATCTGTAGGAAAAACTGCTTATCAAAATGGAAATAGTTTTTCTCCAATATAATATCTAATAAGTTTGTAAAAAAAATGTGTTGGTGGAGATAATTCTTCCAAACAGGAATGCTGGTGGATATACACATTACATACTACTTACCCTCATGGTCTGAATGAAAAACAAGACTTAAGTTGTCTTTTTTAAGAATACCTATGAATGAAAAACATGACCTAAAGGGTTTCTTTAACAGTACCAATGTTAGTGTAGAAGCTTTACTTTTAATTTACCATTTTGCCTTTGTTGTCTAATTCCTCTGTTTAACAGGTGGCAAACATAATCAATCAGAATAGTCTTTTATTCACCTCCTCTTCTGGGTTTGTATACACGCCATTCCACATCGGAAGAGCTGTAGTCATGTAGTATTTCCTAGGTTATTAGGGGCCATGTTGGCTTTTCTCTTGATTGAATGTCCTGCAGATAAGGCTTTGGAGAAGGACATCTTCAGTACCCTCCTGCTGCCATTAAGTATTTGGTTTAGCAATTTTCAATATTTTGCGAGGGAAGTAAAAAACACTTCCACAGTTTTGAGAAGTAATGGGCTTATCTTTAAAGATGGGGTGACTTGTGGTTTTCCTTCCTCTTCTTTAATTAGAAACCAACCAATCAACCAAAAAGAGATTTTCTGTCATTTCACTGAGTGACTTGGCTGCCCTTGGCAGCCCGATTGCCTCTCGTTTAACCCTCATCTCACCCCTTAATTATTGATATCCCTGCTACTTTTGTGTGTGTGAAAAAATCATGCCTCAAAAGTAAGTGGGAGAAAATCAGCCAGTTTCAGGTGGCAGAATAGCAGGAATATTTCCTGAAAAGCCTGATGTGGCTACTGTTATTCATGCTTTCATCGATCCAGGCTAGGCCATTGCAACCTGCTGGGGCTGTTTCTGACAGTTTGCTGGTGCAAAAATCTTCTCTAACATGGTTCCCATGGGCTGTTTATTTGGAATACACCTCTGCAATGCAGTTCAACTACTAGTTAGATCAAATTAGTTAGTAGGATCATGAACAGACAGAGTGGGCAATGCAAGTTCAGACAGCAAGTAAAAACATCTGTCTTTGAATGTGCATCTATAGCAGGAACATGGAGGCAGCAAGGAACCAACTTTTCCTGGCAACTTAGGGCCTAAACAGATAGGCCAAAATAAAGCTGCTTTGGGACACTTTGGAAGTATGCTCTTTAAATGATGTGTGCGTCCTAAGAGGCTAGAAGCCACGCCAAAGCCATGCTCCAGTCCTTAGACTTGGAAGATGCCCTGAGCCCCCTGACTCAGCCACAGATCAGAACAAAGCATTGTTAGCAGGAAGCGGAGGGATTTTGAGGAATAAGGAGGAGTGGTAAGCTCAAAAGGGTACTGGGGAGCTAGAGCAGGAAAGAAGGAACAGCAGGTGAAGAGAGATCAGGTGTGGCACTGGGAGCAGAAAAGAATGAAGATGAGGGTACTGAGCCTTGTCCCAAACTGCTCACCTTTTTATTGGACTTGACCCTTCTAGCTGAAGGAAAAAGAGCCCTAAACCTCCCATCTGGAGCTATGAGAACTGCAAGCTGCAGATGTGTACCCTCAAAGGGAGCTTGTGTCTGCTGCTGCTGGGCAGTCTGGGTTTTATGTTGCCTTTCTCACGTGGTGAGTGGTAGGAAGTGTGGGAGCTATGGCTGCCTTTGGAAGGGGGAAGTGGCTATGGACTATTATTGATGGAGAAGCAAGAGTGGGAGGAAATGGAGAAAGAAAAAAAATCAGCAACTAGTCTGAGGTGCAACAGATGAAAGGGAGAATGAAACCCTGAACTAAATAAGGATAAACTGAGCCAAAGCTCAAAGGCTAGAAACCTCTTGAGCTACCAAGACAAAGGACTGGTTTCTGGAAAGCTATGTCTTCTGCCGTGGGAATCTTGGTCTCAACCCACCCCTTTTGTGAACAAACCAAATAGGCTCTTGAACTGTGTGTGTTCTCTACTATCTTACTGTTAGACTACCTGCCGTAGTGTCTTTGTATAATTGTACTCTGCACATCTCTGCTGGTGGGGGGGGGGCGCTCTGTTGCTTTGTGTAAACACACTCATTTCTAAGGAGATTAGCACACATCATTTTTCGTGCCATCCAGGCACAAGCTGGGCACAGGTCTGAATGGAAGAAAAGGGGTATTATCACACATGAAATTGCCACCGATGCTACCAGGTGACTATAACCCATCTCCCAGACTAACAATTTTGCAAGGACAGAAGCTCAGAAATGTGTGATAATTTCCTAATATTGGTGGTAGGATCTCAAGTTTGTTTTCAAGTAAAGAGGAAGTAAGGTTCCAAGAATCCTCATTAGAGCAGTGCTCAGCAGTTCAAGGTCCTATGAAGTAAGCAAACAAACTGCTAAAATTCTAACCTCCATACTCCTATATTGTGTTACTATTCTGCCATAATATTATCATTGTAAAGAGAAAGGATTCTTAACTGGATGTATTATCTCATTAGTGGATCGGAGCAAGGTGTGGTATCACCAAGGTGTCCAACAGATCTCAAGATTGTTTTTTTTTTTAATCCCTTGAACTAGAGGGGTGTAGGGGTTTGAGTGCTGGACTATGACTCTGGAGACCAGGGTTCAATTCCCAGCTAGGCCATGAAAACCCACAGAGGGACCTTGGACAAGTCACATTGTCTCTGTCTCAGGGAAGCCAATGGCAAACTTCCTCTGAACAAATCCTGCCAAGAAAACCCAATGATAGAGTCACCATAAGTTGGAAATGACTTGAAGGCACATACCACACATACACACAAGTAGAAACTAGCACAGCGCAGGAAAGATTTGCCCCCCCCCCCGTTTATTGTGTTAGTGTTTTACTTCCAGAGAGGATGCATGGATTTATTTATTTATTTTATATTCTTTTCCCCATAACAGTGGTGGCAAACCTATGGCATGCGGCATTCAGAGTCTTCTCTGTGGGCACACATGCTGTTGCCCCAGCACAGAGTTCATTATTATTATTATTATTATTATTATTATTATTATTATTATTATTATTATTATTATTATCCTTTATTTATAAAGCACTGTAAGTTTACACAGCGCTGTACATAAATTTTTTAGTCAGACAGTTCCCTGCCCTCAGGCTTACAATCTAAAAGACATGACACAAAAGGAGAAGGGAGTGGTGGTGGGGAATAGGATCAGGTCCAGCAGATCTTCTCCACCTCCGAGGCTTGGACCAAGGCAGTTGGACTGGAGGAAGGACTTGGTTTCTTGATGGATGGTTAGAAGGAGGCTTCCTGGGTCAGAGAGGGGCTCACCTCTGGGAATGCTTCTCTAAACAATATAGTCTTTAATTCAGTTTTGAAACTGGGAAGAGAAG
This sequence comes from Sceloporus undulatus, assembly GCF_019175285.1. Lineage (NCBI taxonomy): Eukaryota > Metazoa > Chordata > Lepidosauria > Squamata > Phrynosomatidae > Sceloporus > Sceloporus undulatus. The sequence continues at coordinate 162,248,774 of NC_056524.1, forward strand.
TGATGAGGCGTGCATGTGGGGGAAGAAGGTTCCAGGAGTAAGGGGCAGCAAGCGAGAAGGGACGAATTCGGGAGGGGGCAGTTGTAGTCCTACACTGTGACAGGAGACCCTGACTACCAGAGCGGAGGGTGCGAGTAGGAATGTAAGGAGAAAGAAGGTCAGATAAGTAAGGAGGGGCCAACCCATGGAGGGCTTTGAAAGTCAGTAACAAAAGCTTGTACCGGATGTGGAAGGGGAAGGGGAGCCAGTGAAGAGAGGATAAAAGAGGAGAAACATGGTCAAAGCAGCGAGCGGATGTGACAATACGGGCAGCTGAATACTGAACAGAGATTAAAGGATGGAGGTGTGAAAGAGGAAGCCCTGTTAGAAGGAGGTTACAATAATCTAGTCGCGAAACCACTAGGGCATGGACCAGAGTCTTGGCAGTAGAGATTGAGAGGAATGGTCGGATCTTGGCAATTACTAGAAAGCCAGAAGGACATGGCACTTTGCAATAAATAAGTGGGGTTTGGGTTGCAGTTTGGGCACTTGGTCTGCAAAAGATTCACCATCACTGCCCCATAAGCTTAGCTTCTACAAAATTGTTAGCTTAAAGTGGTTCAATCTTGAAAACATAACACATATTTTGAAGCAAGGGTAGATTCAAACTAACTTCACGAGAATGGTGACATAACATGATGACTTCAGATTCACTGAATATATGGAGAAGCAGTTAGGTAAATTCAACTTAAATTGGCCTTTCACATACCATTGCAAATGTGAAGAGGTCCTTTTTATTTTGAACATTTGCTACAGTTTTACTTTCAGCTATCGTCACTGATCTGAGTTTATAGTTTCTCTCTGTTGGAAATAAATGTGGGTGTCAGTAATATACAGGAGATCCCTCCCCCCCTTATACCTGGCTTCAATTTTATCCCTCCCCGCTTAAGTTTAAAATATAATATCTAAAGCCTTTGAGGTCAAAACACTATTACAATTTGTGTCCTCTCTTTTACTTTAATTGTGACCTTCACAACCATCTTTGATGATCATATCACTTCTAGTAAATGCTGGGTGGACATATCTGAAAGTATGGCCTTGTTCAGATACTTCTTTTTCTCTACACAGTCACCTATAGGAAAACAGCAGGTTTGCAGACTACATAGCCCAGCTATGTGTGTTGAAACAACAGACCAAAAGGGAGTTTCTTGATGTTGGGATATCCCAGCAAGGAATATCCTGATTAAAACTATACCCTGACATGAAGTACTGGCCCTAACTCATGAACAGCAGGTTTTGCAGAGTGGTGAGACATGAGGCAGCACCTTTTTTCTTGGCACGCCAATCTCCTTTCCAAACAGACATGTGCTTTTGTAGCTTTGTGGAGGTTACAGCAACTAGCTGGTTGGAGCCTGAAGGAAGGGTTTTCTCCCCCCTCCTGGGTGAGAAACCAAAGGATTAGACAGATGCATCTAGAAGAATTTAAGATGCTACCTTTGGTTCTCCGCTGGCATTCTGACTTTTGCACCCATGCTGGGTGGAGTGTGAAGAAAGAAGAGGAGGAGAATCAAAGAAGAGAAAGAAGATCCATGCAAAGAGGAACAGTGAAAGCAGAAGAGGGGGAGGAAGGTAAACGAGAGAGGGGGGAAGATACAAAAGAAGGGAAGGCAAAGAAACTGAGAGCAGCAAGGTAGTCAGTAGATCAAATCAGTAAGGGCAGAAGGTGTGGTGAAGTGACGGCAGCAATTGACCAACCTGCTCCCCCCAAAAACATATTCTGCATAGAAAATGTCACATGACTATGAGCATTTTGTGTAGTCCAAAACTGTGAAAACATCTTTAAAAACTACAATTTTTTCACAGAGTGGGAATAATAAATAAATGCATTATTCTTATACTAAAAACAAAATCAATGGAGATTTATGTTCCTATTGTGAATGTAGTTGAACTTTCCTGTAAACATTTTCCCCCACACTTTGACATACTCTGGTTTATTGGATAAAGTAGGATTATATTAATATATTGCTTCAGTCATTTTTTCTGAAGCATTTACCAGCACTGGCAAATGTCTTCATAGCTGGTAAAACAAGAAGGTGAGGCTCCTTTTTGCTTAAACCAATAAATGTAGTAGAAAGCAAACCTACAAATTTCTTCATCCAAACCCAGGGCTTTGAAATCTTAGCTCCTAACATATAGTTTCAAATTCTAGTTTATTTAACCATGGCGGGTTATAGACCGCTGCTTTGAGGCAGTCTGCCACCGCCGCCGTTAGCTCCGTAAGGGAGCCGCCGCAGCCACACCGCGTGGCTCCCTTGCGGAGCAAAAAAGAAGCTCCAAAATGGAGCTTCTTTCTGCGGCGCCCTAATGACGTCGCGAGGCGCTGCTGGTGCACTCGCGATGTCATTAGTGCCACGACACGTCTGGACACTATGCGTCCAAGACGTAAACATGGCGGCCCCCATGTGGAAGGGGCGCCGCCATGTTGTACGTATGGAATATGTACTAGGGTTAGGGGGGTGCAGAAGCACCGCCCCTTCCTAACCCTAGTACGTATTCATTACGTACTAAATGGCGGTCTGTAACCCGTCCATGTTAGTGTTGAAAAAGGAAGTATAGTGTCTAGATCAAGGGAAGTAATAGTGCCACTCTATTCTGCTTTGGTCAGGCCCCACCTGGAATACTGTGTCCAGTTCTGGGCACCACAATTCAAAAAGGATGTTGAGAAACTGGAGCATGTCCAAAGGAGGGCAAATAAAATAGTGAAGGGTCTGGAAATCATGCCCTATGAGGAACGACTTAGAGAGCTGGGGATGTTTAGCCTGGAGAAGAGAAGGTTAAGGGGTGATATGAGAGCCCTGTTTAAATATTTGAAGGGATGTCATATTGAGGAGGGAACACACTTGTTTTCTGCTGCTCCAAAGACTAGAACATGGAGCAAGGGATGCAAGCTCCAGGAAAAGAGATTCCACCTCAACATTAGGAGGAACTTCCTGACAGTAAGGGCTGTTTGACAGTGGAACACACACCCTCAGAGTGTAGTGGAGTCTCTTTCCTTGGAGGTCTTTAAACAGAGGCTGTATGGCCATCTGTCGGGGATGCTTTGATTGAGATTTCCTGCATGGCAGGGGGTTGGACTGGATGGCCCTTGCAGTCTCTTCCAACTCTATGATTCTAAGGATATCTAACTATGAAGTTTTTCTCTGCTTCCTACCTTGTCTTAAATTCCCTCCCTGGGAGTAAGACAGAAGCAGAGGAATCCAATGCCACGATGTGAAGGTTCTCTTCTAACAGCCATCTAAGTGGCTGGTTGCCCTCACACTACTAGTGATGTCATAATTCTTCATAGCTTACAGTCCCCCTCCCACAGGGCAAAGGTCCCTGATAAATGGAGGGACTCCCCATTTATCACACACACCCCAAATCTCAGTTGGTCTGGGAACAACTGGAAGTTGAGCCAAACTGCTGGGATTTCATCATGTAGCCCTGGAAAATGAAAAACATAAACAGACATGCATTTCTTACACTCCCTCCAAACTCCATTTTCATAAAAACTTTATGTAGTTGAAATTGGCCGTGATGCTATCCAGTGACCTAAGAAAGAACTGTTTTAACAAACATGGAGCACATAATAACATTTGTTAATTAGACATTATTTGTTTTGAAGATGAGATAACCAGAAACCTACCCTCACAGTGTTAGTAAACAGGCAGCCTTTCTGGTCCTTTTCATATTCATATATGCAATAAACTTGATAATAAACTTTAAACATGCCAAACAGATTAGCCATTCCATCCTGAAGAGAAACTCAGGTTGACTCAATGACCATTCTTGGTGGTCTTTCAGGGAAACCACAGGATGTCCACTGAATCTCACTGTAGTGGTCCATCTGAACTGAAATGTCTTTGAACCACACCTCTCACCGTAATCCTGATGTGTTCATGAATGAGGCTAGGGTCCACATAGGAGTGATGGACATCTGAGTCTGTGTAGGCAACAGCTTCATTGCTGCCAATCAACAACACATGTCTCCTGTGCTCAGGAGCCATGCCAGGCTCAAGATCAACAGCCGGACCAGTCCTAGTTGTATCAGAATTGTATGCTACCACTAACTAGATCAGCTTACATTGGGTTTTAAGATGGTTGAATTCCCCACATGAAAATAATTTCATATTATCTTTGTCCTCTTGTTGTTCCTGGTGATTAGAAGATCGTTGTTGATCAAGACGAGGCAGTTGTGCCAGTTTAAGATTATCATCTTTCTGCACTTGGGGATGAAAGTCAGCTTTGTATGGAAAGTGCTGCTCTGGCCATGACTTGCGGGAACATCCTGCATTTGTCCATGCAGGCTGCTCTCCATAGATTTCCATATACAGGGGTACCCCGGGTTACGAAATTAATTCGTTCCGCCGCCGCTTTCGTAACCCGAAAATCTTCGTAAGGTGAAAAAGCCATAGGCGCTAATGGGGAAAAGCCGTGATTTCGTGCGAAATAGCGCCGAAAAGCACCAAAAAATTTTTCGTAACCCGAAATAACCTTCGTAACCCGGAACAGTTTTTTTAAATGGATTTTTTTCGTAACCCGGAAATTTCGTAAGGCGGCGCATTCGTATCCCGGGGTACCACTGTAATGATTTGCAGCTGCAGCAGGCTTCATCCAGTGTTTTTGGCTCCTTGCCTAGCACGAAATAGGTAAGATCTGAAGGGGTATATGCCAAAAACTGTTTCAGGTTGATGTGGAAGCAGGCATCCTCCAGTGAAGTTACTTTAGACCCTTGAAACCAAATCTCCCTCCTGCATCGAACAGCATAAACTAGTTCTTTGTAACAGGTACCATGCTTCATGGCTGTTGCCCTGAAGCGTTTTCTTGCTGCTTCTGGTGTAAGACCAAGTCATTGTTGAGCTCTCTCCAAGAAGATCTGAAAGTCGAGCATCTTGTCTTGTGTCATACTGGACTCCACTGCTTGTAGAACTCCTGAGAGTTGTTGGCGAAGTTCATGCCTGTATTAGGGAATCCATAATGCATAAAGTTTTTTGAAAATCTTCCATGAAATCTTCAAAGTCATGGCTTTCCTTGTAGGTGGGGTACTGGCAAGGCTGAGGACTGTAGAGTTGTCCCCCAACCCCATATGCAGTTTGAAACTGGAACCGTTGTAGTTCTCTGTCCTTCTTATTCAGTTGTATCTGAAGGGTGTTGAATGTAACTAACACATGGGCCCATAAGTCTGGAGATGACACCTGTGGTCCCAGGCCACCCATGGTATCTGATGGAGACTGAGCACTGTGAACTTCTTCTGTAGACATGACCGACAGTACTTTGCCACTCCTGAGGTACATATAGTGAAACAGCTTAACTAACTAAAATAACTGTGAAAACAAACAAACAAACAAAAATGTTTGACTGAAATATTTAAAAGCAGAAAAGGCTGCTTTTGAGTTGTGAAAAGAAAGTAGATTGATAGGACAGAACCAAGAGAAATCTTGAACAATCTTCCTCTCTTCTTCCAGGTAGCCACCAGGTAGCCAAGCAAGCTGTCCAGCCAGCTAGCCCCTTTGCTTGCCTTGAGAAGAAGAAAAAAACCTTCCTCTTCCCAGCCTACTGCCCTCCACCACCAAGGAGAAAGAGACAGAAAAATAGGAAAACTACTGTTAGCTTAAAAGAGGTTCCAAGTGGGCAGACCCCACCCCCTATCTTGCCAGCTCAGGGAAAGTTTCCCTTCTGAGCCATTGACAGAATGCTGGGAATAGCTATTCCTGTTCAATTGGACTGGTGCAAATGGAAGGAAAAATGTCCCATTGCATTTTTAAAGAATTTGCTAATATGTGCAAATTTCTTCATATTCAAGACAAAAGGAACTTGAAGTCTGGGCAGAAAAAAATGCAGAAGAAAGCAAACACTGGCAGATGTTCCCCTCCTCAGTAATGATGCACTTGGTTGAGTCCCCACTAGATTTTGCTTGGGGAACTTATTCAAGATCTCATGCTGGTGTGAGTTTAGGTCACCTGTAATCGCTACACCATGATGAAGGAATCTGTGAGTCACAGTTGCTCTTTCGTTTGATTTTTCTTGGTTGACAATATGTTGATCATGCAAGTTAATTCCCTTGTGGCCTTCCCATTAAACATCGCTTGTGATGCACAGACACACCATTGGCAAAATGCCTTTTGGGAGCCAGGCTGTTTATCTCACATCCCATCTGAGGCTTCTTCCTATATTAAGCAACTATTTGCTTTCCCAGCAATACATCTTGCCCTTAGAATTTTCAGCAGCGTTAATAGGTCCCTCATTATGCTTACAGCGTGGCTCTGATTATTTACTGAGTTAATTAATGATTTATATTCAAAAAGCAAGTGAGGCCATATTGGGCAATTGGAGGGTTGAAAGTCTGTATTGAAACACATCTGGTCATAATTAAGATTTACTGTGGAATTCCATTTTGCCCAAGATTAATTACAGACAGCTAAATGAATATCATCATGGCTGATTGACATGTAAGCCATGAACAATTTAATACAGGAAGCACTATTTAGATTCCCATCTGCCTTATTTAAGATGAATAAAGATACTTGCACTAGTCATAAATTGCTGGTGACTAGTGAGATGTTCCCCTAAATGGTAGGAACACATGTGGAAATGTGACTGAAATAAGGTCTGGTACTCAGATTTGTTTCTTTAGCCTTTCCTGCACTCACTTGCAGTGGCAAGCCTAGGGTCAGTGTCACCTGGTGTAGATGCACAGAAAGGGCTGCCGGAAGAATGGTTGCATTGTGTCACTCACCACTGTGTCACTCACCATCTCCCTGCCCCTGCCCCCAGCCAGACCCAGAAAGGACTGGTGGAGTATTTGTGGTGGTAGCATCTGCCTTGTCCTTGCTGCCCTCCCCTCTGTCCTGTTTACCTCTACTGAGAGCAGCACAGCAGGGGAATATACAAGGAATAGTCCAGAGTCCAGTCCAAAAGTCACACAATACCAGTCAGTCAGTCACAGCAAAGGGCAGAGGCAAGAGCATAGTCACAAGGCAAGTCCAGGGGTCAGATTACCAGTCATGAATCAACAGCAAATAACAACAAGGCTGCAATATTGGTTGTCAACTGCAAAGAAGCTCTGCAGATGGAGATCTTTTAAAAGTCCTCTGCTTCTCTCAGCTGAAATCTATTACCTCTCCTCTTGGTTTCTAGCCTGGAAGAACAAAGACTCCTTGCCTTGTCTTCGCTCCACAGGTCCTAGCACCTGCAGCCTAGAGCCCATAGAGTCTGTCTCTCCCTCTGAAGCTTCCTTAGCCTGCTCTGGGACTGCTCATCGAGGCAGCTCCAGATCAGCCTCTGTCTCTGTCAGGTATTTGAAGGGTTAAAACACAGCACACAGGGAAATGCTTGATGTGTGTGTGTTTGGCCATGAGCATTCAGCAGAGTGGCAAGGCTGATCAGCACAGCTGAAGCTCATTGGCTCAAGGACACTTCAGTGTCCAAGTGCACGTAGCCATGGACGATGAAACATGTGTTTGGATTGCACAGGAGACACATGACATGGTTACACACCTGAACTCACTGGGTTTGGGAGACCACATGGTCTGGAGACTATATAAACCCAGGGGTTGCAAGGGATAGCTTGTGGGTTTGTAGTAGGAGTTTGTTTGGTATGGTTTGGAGTTTTGGAGATCTGTATTTGTATTATAGCACTGTGAATAAAGGACACTTTGGGAGATTTTGCTTCTCTGGTGGTTTGTCAGAAGAAGTCTTGCATCGCTTTGCTGAGTGTCCCCGAAGGTTCCTGCATTGCTTCAGTTCCTGGAAGACATCCAGTTGCTGTTGTCTCACCTGGCTTTTGGAGCCACGCTTCAGCTTCTAAAATTGCTAGCTCTGCTACAAAGGTCTGATTTAACCCCAGGACTTGTTTGAGTTGCTGACAGTGGTTGTTGGACCCCAGCAGTTGTGCTGACAGTCTCAGCCTCCTCCATGTCTTCAGTATCTGAGTCCTCTGACTGTGCCTCTAAGTCAGGCCCAGGGCAGTCCATGACACCCTTTTGCTGCCTTGTTCATTTAGTTGCATGGCCACCCAACTGCCACTCAGCCAAACATGGAATGGGCTTCTAGGAGAGGTGGTGGTAGCCTAACCCATCCTCCCTTCCCTCCACTCCTATTGTAGCATTCATGGGCATATTCATATGGCTGCACATCAACCACCCAGGAAAGGTGGCGGAGGACTACCCCACTTTCCTACCCTCTACCACTGTGCTCTGGTCGTACAGGCTCAGGCCTATGGCCTCTTTCATTAAACCTAACCATCTGAGATGCAATCTTCCTCTCTTCCTACTGACTTCCACGTTTCCTAACATCATTGCTTTTTCTAATGAGTCATGCCTTCTCATGTTCTGGACAAAGTACAGTGGACCCTTGTTATACGCTGGGGTTTGGTTCCAAGATCCCCCGTGGATAAAAAAATCAGTGGATACTCAAGTCCCATTAAGTATAATGACATAGCAATATGGTGTCCCTTATAAAAAAAATGGAAAATCAAGGTTTGATATTTTAAATTTATACTCTTTTTGAACATTTTCAAACCGTGGATGCTTGAATCTGTGTATAAGAAGGGCCGACTGTATAACAGTCTCAATTTAGTCTTCCTGGCTTTCAGAAGGAGTTCAGGCTTGATCTGCTTTAAGACCCATTTGTTTGTCTTTTTGGCTGTCCATGGTATCCTTAGTACTCTTCCCTAGAATCATGTCTTAAATGAGTTGATTTTCCTCCTATCGGCTTTCTTCACTGTCCTGCTCTCACATCCATACATAATGATAGGGGATACAATAGTTTGGATGATCCTTACTTTAATGTTCAGAGTTATGTCTTTACACTTTATGATCTTGTCTAGTTCGTTCATAGCTGCCCTTTCTAACCCTAGTCTTATTCTGATTTCTTGACTGCAGTCTCTGTTCTGATCAATATTTGATCCAGGATATGTGAGCTCTTTGACTATTTCAATTTTCTCATTGTTGAGTGTGAATTCTTGTGGATCTTCTATGGTCACTATTTTTGTTTTTTAATGTTCAGCATTAATCCGACTTTAGCACTTCCCCCCTTGACCTACTTCAGTAATTGTTTCAGGTATTTGTTTCTGCTAGTAGTATTGCACCTTCTGTATATTTTAGATATGGTGTCTTCAGTATATTTTAGGTTGTTAATGTATCTTCTTCCTATCTTCACTCCTCCTGCTTCTGAGTTCAAGACTGCTCTGAATACTATATTTTTGTATACACACTGAATAAATAGGGTGATAGTATGCAGTCTTTCTTGAACCCTTTGCTGATTGGGACCCATGCTGTTTCTTTATAAACTGTTCTGACAGCAGCCTTTTGTCCTAAGTACAGGTTACACATCAGGACTTTTACATGTTGTGGAACTCCCCTTTTTATTAGCACAAGCCATAACTTTTTATGATCTATGAAGTTAATGGCTTTGTTGTAGTCAATAAAAAACATGCAGATTTTCTTTGTGCATTCTTTCGTGTGCTCCATTATAAATCATATGTTTGCAATGTGATCCCTAGTGCCTCTTCCTTCCTGAATCCAGTTCGCACCTCTGGGATTATCATTTCACATATGGTAGGAGTCTTTGCTGCAAAACTTCAAGCATGACTTTGCTTGTGTGGGGAAATAGTGCAATGGTCCTGTAACTAATGCAGTCTTTTGTGTCTCCTTTTTTGTGGATGGGAATGTACATTGATCACTTCCAGTCTGTGGGCATCTGTTTTGATTTCCATATTTGTTGTCAGATTTTAGTTAGAAGTAAACTTGTTTCTGTCTCTTTGGATTGTAACTTCTCTATTGGTATGTCATCTGTTCCTGGTGATTTATTTTTCCGTATTGCTTTGAGTGCTGCTTTCTCTTTGCTTTCTAAAATTTGGGGTTCATCTTCATAGGTTTTTCCTTCCCACGTGTCATTCATCATTTCACATTTTTATATAGTTCTTCTATGCATTTCTTTTTTTAAAAAAAAATCATTGTGATCATGCCTTACTTTCCTTTTCTGTTCATAGAGCATCCCTTTCTCCTTCTTGATTGTTAGTTTCCAGCTGTTAAGAAAGGTGTCCCTTACTTAAAGTGATGTATATCGGTTGTTAATGATACCAATGGGTCTGAGAAGAGGATAGGGATTTGTATAATGATTGCTGCAGTGATGTTCCCTTAAAACTAGGAAAACTCTTATTCTTTCCTTAGGAATTCCTAAAGAGAAATACCTTTTCTAAGCAGGCTTCATTTTTCATACTGAGACCATGTAAGTGTAGTGGCTGACGCTGAAATAAATATATTTTTCTCTCGTGCCTACTCTCATTTGGGATATATAAGTCCCTCCAAGTCATTTCGGTTGCAGAATTTGCACAAATCTAGACATACAAATTAGGCATTCTACAACCTTGTTCCTTGGAGACCTTTAAATGATGCCTTCAGGGAACCCGGGTGCTGCAGTGGTTAAATGTCTGTACTGCAGCCACTCACTCACATACCACAAAGCTGTGAGTTCAATACCAGCCAGGGGCTCAAGGTCAACTCAACCTGCCATCCTTCCATAGGTCTCTAAAATGTACTGAGATTGTTGGGGGCAATTAGTTTACACTTTGTAATCTGGTTAGTACATCAATAAGAGGTATAGAAATGTACTTGCCATTGCTATTCTGCCCTGTGTATGGGTGTATACGAACTGCTGGGATAAAAATTGCCCTAACCAATCTACAACATTTGTGCTGGCTATTTCCCAGCTAAAAACTAAAACAGCTGATGGTTACATTTCCATCTCAGGTCAACATGTGTTTCCTAGCATGGATATTTGGATACTGTAGATATAGACTGTGCACTCACCAACACTCCCGGAGATACGATATATTTTTTACATACATTCAAAATCACAGTGTGGGTCAGAAAACACTCCTGTCTGAGTCACTCTGCATGTGGAGCACAATAGGTATTGAATAGGTATTGAATATGTTTTAAGGCTGGGTTTTAGCACCTTGGATAGCTCCTTTAAAGTTCAGATGACTGGCTGTGTGCCGTAATAAATGACTAAAGTTCAGATGAAAACCCAAAGTGGATTCATCAACCAACTGACATGGATTTAAGGACTATGTGGCTTAACTTGGGAGGAATTATTTGCTTCTCAGATTCAGGCTGGCTTCATTAAGTGAGAACTTCACCTCCAGAGTAAGAATAGGTATGGAAAGAGAAGAGAACAATTCTTCAGTGACCTGTTTCCCCCAACATTGACTCAAATGCTACTATTTACATGTTGACACTGATGCATCTGAAAGCTTTACCAGGTGGATTTCCCACAGCTCCCCCCCCCCCATTCCTCACATTTAATCATTTTCATGATAGCATGTCCCTAAAAGGAAGATAAATGACCATCCAACCCCTAGCTCTATGGAATCAACATTTTCTGGTCAATAACCAGCGTTGGGAAGGAAACTATTGCTCATCTCACAAACAGGGCTCCATAAATCTTCATCTTGCTAGGAGATAATTGTGAGAGGAGCTGGGAGCTGTTACAATTCACTTTGCCTGTGAAGCCAAATATTCTTGTATTTTGTTTCCCACAAACTCTCCTCCTCCCTCTTTAATGCTCATGTTCACCTTTTTGAGGTATTGTTGTTGCTTATGATAATGATCTGCAAAATCAATCTCCCAGGCCATTCTGTGGATGAATGTTAGAGGTACTAGAACCAGGTTGCAGGGGGAGAGATAAATAAAAGTAGGACTTGAACACTGAGTTACAAGTGACTGGAAAAGTTAGCATGACCTCTGAGATAAATTATTTATTCATTCTTATTCTTGCTTTACTCTACCTATATCCACACTTTTCCTCTTACATGAAGGCTATTTCATTTTATTTCTGCAAGACACTGAATGATGATTTACCCAAGAGCAGACAGCAAACTATGAGCCCTAACTGGAACATGGATGTCTCTGTTCCCAAGTGAATGCCGATAAGCTATTAAACATTTCCTTTCCCCCCCATACCAACCGTTGCTTGTTCTCTGACATCTCTGCTGAGTTCCAGTTCATAACAACTAGTCTTTATCCTTCCATGCTATAAACCTCTCTTTCAAGACTCCTTGATTCCTACAATATATCCTATGTCACTGTTCATTGCCTGGTTTCTTGAAAACCCTCTAATTGTTCCTCCATGTGATCTGTTACAAGTGACAGAGTGGTAACATGACTGACACAATTCATAGTCTGTTCCATCAGCTACAGCAAAGGTGAAGCTCTAGGCAATTTCTTAGGCTCCCTTACAGATACGGCCAACTTTGTTCTATACGTTGTTTTCATTTTGCCTGGGATTCACTGTTCTGTGACAAAGAGGCAACCATCACCACTACAGAAAAGGGACAGAATGCAACACTTCGGCTCATTAGCCACACAGGCTGATCAGTGTGCATTTCACCTGGGAATCATGAGCTTTGATTGACTTTATCACAGAGTTCAAAGCTCAGGTCGTAATCTACATGGCATGTAATGGGCTGGAACCTCACTACTTCAGAGATTTTGTAACCCAGTGATAAACCTTGGGATGCTTTGGCCAAGCTCCCCCAAACTATGATTGACACATGAAAAAGAGGAAAACAGGAAAGGAGATTCCAAGTCAATTTTAGGAAGAACTTCCTGACAGTCAGAGCTGTTCAACAGTGGAACAACAAAAACATTTCTACTAATACAAACAAATCACTAAAACATGACTTCCAAGTGATATAGTTACTGTTTATAAGCATTTCTCAGCTTAACTTTGGATATCTAAAACTTATTTTTTTACTCTTTCCAATCAAATATCTATTTTTAATATGTTTTCCCATTAATCATCTATCCTATATTGACATAATAGATAAAGAAAACATTTTTAATCTTATACTCTTATTCTCGAGTCTTTATATAAAATAATCATTTTGTTTTAATGTTAAGTTTTAAATATTTAACTAACTAAGGTAAGGGATTATGTTTCCATTCTTAACGTGTTGTTCACCTTTTTCAGGCTATCAGACCAATCTTCTTGAAATTTGTCAAGTGATTTGTCTCTTAAACACTATATACTCCAATCCATTTTATAATAAATAAATATGCAAAGCTAGGAGCAGCACAAAATCATGCCACTAATGGTAAGTCATCTTGACCAAAGTCTCAGTCATTTTTGATTCTGTACTTATTGATCTTACATTCCCTCCCATTGAGATGCTAGTGTGCCTTAATTCACTTCCTTCAAAATGTGGCCATAGAGGCCTTCTTCATTTCAGCTCCTCCTGGTACTTCTGCTGAGTGCAGTCCTGGATTTTTGGTTGAAGAACTTACCCTCAGAGCACAACTGGAGAATGAGAATGTGAATGTAAAATAGCCACTTATTTTGCTGGACCTATTAGTCCCTCTAATGTGTTCTGGCATGCTAATGGACATGACTGTAAGTGTTGCCTTGGTGCTGTTCAATGAAACTATCTAAATGGGTTGAGTGCCTATAAATTAACTTAAATTGTATCCATTAACTGTCACCGATTAGATGACGAGTTGTCAAATTGAATTAAGATTGCCACAAAAAAAAAAAAAAGGGAGGGACCTAGAAAGTCATACTAAAAGATAATCTGCTGAATAATGCCTCCGTTGGCTGTCAACCTTCACATTAAGTAAAAAAGGCTCTATTATCTCATTGTATTGATAGATTTCTCTACTCCCATGCCTCAAACACACACTTGGTCTGCAGAGAAGCCTTTTTAAGACCTTTGAACCGCCTCACCAGGTTAGGACATCTAAATATAAGGCACCATTTAAAGATAAGAATTGTTCACTCAACACCAATTCTATGAGAGAAATACTCTTCAGAAAGAAGTAAAACGTTGCTATTATAATTCCAGACAGTGCTAAGTGGCTGAGCTCTAGTACATTGTTACGGATTATTTCTACTCGAAAAAAGATGTGTACCTTTTTTTAAAAAAAAGGGGATGAAAGTTTATTCAGTAATATAATAACAACTATCTAAATAGAATCATGCCATATTTTCCAGAAGATAAAAAATGTGGAGGAGGAATTCATTTTTTTTTCTGGGGGGGAGAAGAACCCCACTCAATTGAATAGAAATTCTTCATATAAAACATGAACACAGCTGAAGCTTCTTTCACTGTTGATACCGGAGGTCATCAAGCTATATGTATATTTTTAAAGATGCTCTTCAAAGAATATTAATGTTATCTTTAATCCTTCCTCCCCCAGATGAAACTGTGAGGGAAGGCTTCATTTCTCTGGGGAGGAACAAAAATGTCACACTGAGTAAAAATTATTTAGAAACTCTGGGCACACAACTACAGTTTCTTTCATGGATGAAAGGGATGTTTGAGGAATATGATTTTTTATGAATTCTAATACAAACTGGCCTAACCCACAGCTCCTGAACTAATGTGTGGATGGGAAGTCATCCTTTCAATTTCGCACTTCTATGAACTTTGAAATACAGTTCTTAGCTGCAAAACAACAACATCCACATAGGGAAATATATTTCAAAACGTATATTTAGGGATAAAACAAATTTCTGAATGCACGCTTTGAGAAGAATGTATACTTCTAAATGCATATACATTTCCCCACATATTTAAATGAAATGATGTTTAAATGCATGTATTTAATTTTTTTAAAGAAATTAAATTTATTAATACATTCTAAAATATAACACGACAACAAACAGTACACAAAAACAACAATAAACAAAGGCAATAACCCAGATAAGGCCCTGAAAATTATAGGGATCCTGAATAAATTTAATTTATTTAAATTTAAATTTCCATGCAGATTTTTGCTTCTACACCACTATTTTTTGTTGTTAAAAAAATCCTGAATTTGGAATCTGGATAATATTCATTTCAGTGCTAGATTGGATGTAATGTCATTTCTCCTTTTGCTTGTAGTTTGCCCATTCCAGAGAAGATTTTGAAAGACAAGTCCAACAAATTCACTGCATTTTCCATTTTTGTTCCCAGTTTCTGCTCCTGGACTTCAGCTGCTCTGCAGTACTGTAAAGAAACATCTCAAGTCTCTCTCTCTCTCTCTCTCTCTCTCTCTCTCTCACACACACACACACACACACATATCACATTTCAAACAAATTGGCACAATGTCACTATGAAAGTGGACTATCTTCCTGTGATGTACACCTGCCATCAGTGAATGATATATTGAATTTCTTTCTTCTCTCCCCTATCAAAATAATACTTTTTAAAAAGCCCAATGTTGTCTAAGTATTTGGAGCCTGCTGTAAATGTTGTCAAGCTCTCTTGCCCAATCAACAAGAGCTAGACAGTGAACATTAAACACAGATGAAGATGGAGCTGAACTAGAATCTTTTCAGGCTACATCCTTAAAATGTCCAATTCCTCATCAAATGGATGGGGCCTATTTTCCTGATTTTTAAATAAGCTACTTTCCAAATGTCCATCATTCAGTCTAACCTCCTCCCCATATAGCTTTTGTATTTCACAACTTGAAGCAAAAGTTCAAAGGACTAGAGCTCAGCACTGTAAAGATGACCTAATCTAACATAATGTCATTTGATTTGTATCCACAGGCTTATTTATTCAGCTGAATGTTCTCTCTTTGCTTTTGACTTTTCCTAAAGGGAGATTAGAACAAAAATATTCAGCTCCACAAAGTATACATTCATAATCTCAACAGCAGATTTTCTAATAAAGAGCAGACTGTGTGATTTGTTCCACTTCGGTCCAAATGCATGTCTGTGGTTCTGTTACTTTAGCAGAAGATCTCCATGTGTGTTTTTTAAAGGAAATGTGGCCTTACTGTTAAATATCTTCCGTCTTTGAGGTTTTAGAGAATTGAATTCCTGTGTCAGGAGAGCCATATGGCTGTGCTTTGATGAACTGGATGTTTGCGATGTATGTCTACAGTGCATGGCTCTTTTAGAAATAAAAGGGAGAACAAAAACACTTTTTTTTCAATTTCATTTTGAGTTAACATTTTCAAGATGGCATGGCAATATAAGGACAGTCTGTTTCAGGATCAAAAAGTGACTGGTAGTGGATGGCAGGATCTAATCACCACCACTGATTTCAGAACACAGACAAAGACATTAACAGACTGTACAGACCAGCCATAAATGCTGGTATGGGGGAAAAGTGGGGGTGTGGTGTCCGCACGACGCATACCCTGACTTTACCCCCATGTTGGTGTGATGCTGCATGCCCCACTGAATGGCAGGCGGCATACAGCGCACCTCTGGCACTGCATCCAGATGATGCACAACCAAATGAGTGCAGAAAAGCTGCAGTGCTGGTGGCTATGGTGCCTTTTCCATGGTGCAGAAAGGAGCTGCTTTTTGTGGCTCCTTTTTGCACTGGGAAATGGTCAGATCAGGGCCGTGGCGTGTGGTTGCCATGGCCCCGATTTGGTGAAGAAAGAGGTGGCTGCAGCTGTCCCTTACTGGCAGTCTGTACAGCCCCTAAAAGACCATTTCCCCTCCCACTTGCTCTTTCTGTGCTTCTAGTAAATGAATGATTCGATTCAGTAAACTGTTTTTTTTAGGGATGGTGGCAAAATAAGATCCAATGTACACATCCCTCCAAAAGTGAAACACTCACCTGGCACTAGGACTAACCTGCTTCCCAAGTGCTGGCACAGCCTTGGAAATGTTTACCAAGTGTGGCCTTCCAAGTTGCACGGCTGGTTGAAGATGGTGTGTGGTTAGTAATGACTGTAATGAATCTGGGAACACAGAATATAGCTGAGTATAAAACAGAACTTTAATCTGCAAGCCAATGAATAGTGCATGACTTGTCCAAGCCATTGCCTTAGGTTCAATGTGGTGGTAGTGGGGAGAATGTGTGGCACTCCATATGTAATAGTGTGGTATGATTGCAGTTACAGTCCAACAACATATGCAAGGTCACAAGCCCATCTCTGTCCTGTTCCTTCTTTTGGTTCAACTGTCTAATATAGCCTTAGGACCTGCCCACACATTGTTATCTTTTAAAAAGTATTCCAATCAATTGGAAGTCTCTGCATTGTAAACCAAGGCTGTGATCCTGAAGCCACATGCAGTTATCGGCCATTCCCAGTGTGTCCCCCAAAGCCAATGGGACCCCAGTGATCAGAGAAATATCCCCTATTCTCTGACTTCTGAGATTGATAGGGTCTAGGTGAGTGCTGCTGCTGCATCTCCTGATGCTATGTGTAGGTGTGTATGTGCTGAGACATGTGTGTGAATACACCTGTATCCATGTATGCACACATGTGGTTCCTGCCTTCCCATCTTCCATCAGATTTGGCACTTAGACAGCAAGTGTTATTCATTCCTGCTATGAAGTATCTCTACAGTTTACCAGGAATTGCCAGAACTTAACAGTGAAAACTCTTGGTGGGGTTAATTATTTATCTAGCTATCATATTTGTATCTTGTGCATTGTTTAAGGAGTTTTAGGAAATGCACATGGAGGTATTTGACATGTCTATGAAAAAAGCTAAGTAAAGGCAATCTAGACAGAAGCAACTAGGTGACTCTTCATGGGCAGTGCTATCAGTTTATTAATGGTAATGCATAAGATCTGGCAGCCTTAAATTAGGAAGTCATCTCTACTATATGAGCTATTCATGTGCCAAATCTCCATAGTTTGATTTTAGTCACAAATTAGCTCTCATGGGACATTATTCTATTATAGGGGAATTTTAAAAATTTTGTTCATTTTTAATCTGTGATGTAATTTTATTTCCAGGAAGTGCTCTCTAATTCATGTATAATGGCAAAGGATAAACAGACTGTCCCTATTACTACTACTTTTTCCCCCTTCTTTCATCCTGCTGTAAAACCCTCTGTTTAAGCATGAGTTGTCGGGTTTGCTTAAAGAGTTAGTGCGGGTGTGTTTCCTTACTTCTGTTTAGTTGTATGACTATATTGATATACCGGTAGTCATAGGACTGATCATTCTTTCCCAATCCCAGCATAAATTTAATGACATGGGAAGAGAGATTAGTGAATTAAAAGGAGCACATTTCTATGCTGCTAAACTGATAAGAAAATATAAAGTGGGGTGTCTGAACTTTTCCCCCCACCTCCTAGACATCTGAAGGAAAAGCCCTGCTATATTTCATTTAAGTCCACTTAGCCTAAACATGCTTTTCCTTCTCATAAATTTCTGTTGATTTAATTGATTTAACTTGTGAGTATCCAGGCAGCATATTCAATTGTTGAATCTTTTCCGGCGGGTCATTTCACAGTCTGGGGGGGGGGGGCAGAAGAAAAAAAATCCTCTGAGTGAGAATTGCCAACCTAGTCCTGGCTAAATGGAGTAAATGCCCCCCAGAGGACCTGAGTGTATGGGGCGGATTATAGAGGAGGATGCAAACCTGAAGGTAACCTGGACCCAAACCATGTAGGGCTTTAAAAGGAATAACCAACACTTTGTACCTTGCCCAGAAACCAAGAAAGGAAGTACTTCCTTAAATACAGTTACTGAAAGCTTTTTGTAAAGGCCCCAGGTTATGTAACTGGGTTATTAGTACGACAGGGCTAATTTTTAAGGGGAAAAAGTAAAAGCAAAGATAATCTGATAGCCCTTAGATCATTCTCCAGTTCAGCTTTAGCAGAAAGCAATAGGCAATGGAATCAACTCAGCCAGAGGGAAAACAATTTCAATGACTTCTAATGTTTAATTTAGGAACAATAGCATAGAGGGCATTGGAAATGATCTCCTTCTAGGGAATGCTCACCCTCATGCTGACACAATGTTTTCATTTTGTTTGACATTGGTGGGTACATTAACTAAGAAGTTAATTATGGATATGAAAGGGCTCTGTTGAGCCAAGCTGTGGACACTGGCATCCAGGTTTTAGCTTGCCCGTAGGAAATATTTCCTTCAGTGCCCTGCTGACAAAATGTTACATCTGCCAGTATGTACATCTGTCCATTTTGTTAGTTATTCTTCAACCCACCAGTCTACACACTCTTTCTCTCCCTTCTCCTTTATTTCTCCTTTTCTTTTCCTTTATCCAACGATGCATATCGGAAAGTCTTTTCAGTTAAGCAGTTGTATGTAAGGAAAATGAATTTTTGACTGTTTAGGTATCAAAGTCTTCTGTCTTTAATTTTCACAAGGGGCATCACAGTCATTAACCCATTTCCCCCATGCATTTCCCCCCACCCATTGACTCTGAATAGAGGAATTTATGCTGTTAACTATTGCAGTAAGGAAATAAAGACTTCACCGAGAGTGCTGCAATACATTTATTTGGTTTTTATTGCCTTAATGCCTGGCTTCTTTTTTTTAAAAGTATTATTCACATGCTGCTAATAGTATGCATACTGTTAATTATCCCAACATGTCTAATTGCTGTTTTCTTAAATAACAACTAGGCCATATGTAAATGATCTTAAGAGCATTAACATTTCATTGTGTAAAAAATTAGAGCAGCTAACAGATTGGGTGATAGAGCACACAGATTGTACATATTTCCAACATGTGCATGCAGCTGAGATGTTGACACAGGGACTATAATGCTACCTACTTAGGAGGAGCTGGCAACCTCTGACCCATCTGGGTGAAATGGAAATTGGTTAATTAAAACTTCATTTACTAAAATCCTGGCTCAACGAACAATCTGAAACAGCCTCCCTTTCTAATTTTTAACACTGTTGCACTGTGGAGCAATGGCCAAGTGTTGATTGGATTGTTGTTGGCCAAATGTTCCAAATCTGGCTGGTGAGAGTGTCCTCTCCACAAACCTATTAGCTACAACCAGGTTTTCTCTGCATTAGCAATAACTCACCTAGAAAAGGACAAGGAGTCTTTCTTTGCAGGGATTTTGTGTAAAGTTGTAATAGAAAGAAATACACAGAAAAATATTTAGCATTTGAGCAATGCATGGCTCTTAACTCAATGCATGCAATAGTTTTTATTGAGATAGAAATTTCCACCAATGCACAGTCGGCCCTTCTTATACACAGATTTTTTATTCATGGATTCAAGCATCCACAGTTTAAAAATGTTCAAAAAAAGTATAAATTTGAAATATCAAACCTTGATTTCCTATTTTTTTTATAAGGGACACCATTTTGCTATTTCATTATATTTGAGCATCTACGGATTTTGTTATTCACAGGGGATCTTGGAACTAAGGTTGCCATAATTGTCCACTAAAACCTGGGACAAAATGTAGGAGAAAATCTAGACCAAACTGTAAGACAACTGCAAGACAAAACTCAGCTCAAAATGTAGGACATTTAAGAAAAATGGAGGACCTTAAATGTCCTACATTTTGGACTGAGTTTTGTCCTGCAGTTGTCCTACAGTTTGGTCTAGATTTTGTCCTCCATTTTGTCCCAGGTTTTAGTGGACAATTATGGCAACTCTACTTGGAACTTAACCCCAGTGTATAACAAGGGTCCACTGTAAATAGTGATCCCTCCCTAAATTAAATGAAGGAAGCATTCTCATAAACCTCCTATACAATGTAAGATGTTGCTTTATCCAGGGGTCCTTTAACACTACACAGATATGGCACTATGATTCCACTTTAACTGCCATAGCAACATCCTATGGAATAATGGGATTTGTAGTTGGTGAGGGACTAGAATCCAAAATGCTGCTTCCTAAATAGTCAATTCCAGGATTCCATAGGATGTAGCAGTGGCAGTTAGTGGGATCATAGAGTTATAATGTTGTAGTGTGATGACCCTGTGTTGGAATATCTATCCTAGAACTGTCTCCTTGCCCTTTCTCCAGTGGGATGTCCTGCAGGTGTTTTGGACTACAACATCAACCATACTGATTGATGCTGATGGGAGTTATATTCCAAACACCTGGATGGCAGCAGGTTCCGTAAGGCTAGTTTACTTTCAGTAGCAGCAGCTCTCAGTGAATTCAAGGATAAATATCTCCCATCATACATTTTTAAAAAACTTGGCATTTTCTCTGTATATAAAGAAAGTGTTCTACCTCTGGGCTGTAGTCTTTCTTCTAAAACAGGGATGGGGAGCTTTGGTGGGTTGGAGGTCCACTTTAATAATAATAATAATAATAATAATAATAATAATGGTTTATTTGTATTTTCCCGCCACTCCCAGATGGATCGGGTTGGGATTACAGTCCGTTAAAATACATACATAAATATGAAATACATTTAAAATACATCAATAAAAATAATACAGTAAATTACAATAATACTTTTCTCGTTATTCTTGCTAACTTTTTGAATTGCTGTATATCTTTACTGCCCAGTTGTATTTTAAAACAATTTTGCTCTCTTTTTTTACTTTATATTTATAAATATAGATAAAGCTTTCATCCTTCAGATCCCCGATGGGCCATATTACCCTGATACTGGCTGAAAATTGGTTTAGGGGGACTGAGCAAGCCTCTGGGGCACAAAAAACCTCTGAAACTACACATGGCCAACTGTATGTATGTCCCCCATTCCTGCTTTAAAAGATCAATCAAGTTACTGTTATTCTTAAATGCAATATGATGTTTTAGCCATAACTCTCAAAGGAATTGGCCACTAAGACCCTTGCAATCATTGGGCTTAGTCTAGTGTAACTCCATGGTATAGTAAGTGGAAAAATAGGATCTGCTCTGGTCAGGCAATGAGAAATATTAAAAGAAAATTATCTGAGAAAATTCAATTTAGCCACAGTCAATGTTGTCACTTTTTATTCATTTTAGCTCTTCTGATCAGGGCTATTGGTAACAAATAGGATAGTTGTGTTTCTTTCCTTTTTCTTTCTCCTGTTTATGATATGTTGCAATTTTGCATGTTTTTAAGCATAATTCCATCTGACTTCTACATTCATTTTTTATCTCCTCCCCACTCAAAAATCCATCCCAAATGTATATTTGAATATGTGTTCTCATACGATGTGTCATGAAGCAGTGATGTTACTACTGCTGGCATTACATGGTATGGTAACTCACTGTGTCAAATCCCCCCCCCCCATTAACCCCATTTGAATACTAACCATACAGACTCCTTAGCAATGTTTTTGTACGGCTGTTACTTGTAAATTTTAATTCCCATATATCCTATATATTCCCATATATGCCATGTAATGGTAATAGTGTAACATTAACAATATATGCCATGTAATGGTAATAGTTGTAACATTAACAAGTATAGAAATTAAATTTTTACTTTTTAAATACAGTTTCACTGCATATACACAGCTTATATGTATTACATGTACATAGTTTCATGTTGGTTAAAGTGAAAAATTGGTAAAATGTGATGTGTTTAAAGAAAATTTTAACATATTTGGAAATAAAATTTTTAATATTAAATTTAAATCTGATTTGATTGATTTTAACTAAAAACCTGAGGCATCTCCTTTCTCCTTCCACTGAGTCGCATCCCATCACATCATTTCCAGTATTTTACAGGGAAATTAGCAAATGCCACAGCCTTTTCTACCAAAAGGCAGATATTTCGGGATTAGTGGTGTCACTTCACCTTAGGGCATCACCTATGGTTGCCTGCATCTTCTGCATCCCCTAGTGACATCTCTGCCTTCAAATCAATATTGGAAATATTTAAACCTCCAAGAACCTGATTAAGCATTTGGTGAAGTATGAAATTTCATGGGTGACTAAGCGCCTGAACAACCAGGCCAAAATAAAGCTGCTTTGGGTCCTAAAGACTGGATCACAGCTTTGGCACAGCTTCTGGCTTCTTAAGATGCATGTGTCATTTAAACAGCATACCTCCAAAGTGACCCAAAACAGCTTTATTTTGGCCTGTCTCTTTGGGCCCTAAGTTCTGATCTCATCAAATAGGGAGCTACTGTGATAATCCTACCACATTACTCATGTATCTACATAAAGAACAAGAGAAAGAATGTTCTTACTACAAAATCTAAAATATCTATCAAATGCCTTTAGCCATTCAGCCATGGAGCACTCCTGATATTTTAGTTTTAGCTCTATGTTAGCTTTAGGGGAAAGGCTGAATTACCAAAAGTGCCTTTTGGACTTGTGTCAAGTGTATTTCGTGATGTAGTGCAACCTGACAAACTCCTTGGAAGCTTTTAAAAAGCAAAGCCTATTAGGGCCTTTTGAGGAAATAATGTTGTAATGCACTGCACTCTCCTTACTCTTGGGAGCCTGAATATAATGCAGCAATACATGTGGTCCTGGTGGATGCATTACATATGTCCCACAGTGTCCTCTTTCCTTTTTAATAATTGGTTTTTCCAATGACCTCTCTCTCTCCCTCCCTCCTTCTCCCCGTGTGTGTGTGTGTGTGTGTGTGTGTGTGTGTGTGTGTGTGTAAATAAAACACAGACACGTCCTATCCTGAATTAATAACGGGGGTCAAAAACAGTGATGTGTATGCATGCTCATTCCATTCCTCCCTTTTATGAAGAATATTTATGTACTGGATCCATCAAGCTAGAATGGTGCCATCCTGGACCACATGGGATGTTTACTGATTCCAAATTAAGGCTGAAAATCCATTGTAGCCTTACAATGGAAACAAAGCTGTTAAAGGCCAAACACCTGCCTTGTGCCCATTTACCTGCTCCTCCATATAGAATCATAGAATGATAGAATCATAGAGTTGGAAGAGGCACAAGGGACATCCAGTCCAACTGCCTGCCATGCAGGACATCACAATCAAAGCATCTTCAACAGATGCCTGAGTTCATTCTGAGCTTTTGCTTTTCTGACTCTATCCCTACACATGAACAGTTTCTATCATGGAAGAAGGAAGTGAAGTGACCACAACCCCCTCGGATATTGTCAGTATCAGTGCTGTAAACATGTGGAAAGCTTAGCCTCAGATAGTGGGTAAGGACTCACAGCGGGAGGAAAGGAACAATCTATCTTATCACATGTGTCATATCTGTGCAAATGGGGCTGGGTTTTACCCCAGATAACAGGGCTCTGATAAATCCATTCTTCAGTGTAAGAAGACTCTTTATGATTTATTTGTTCCAGCATTCCATAACCTGAAGACTGTATCATACACTCCTTACAAGATAAAAATGCAATACTCAGGACAAACATTCGTTTAGCTGAAGCTGCAGCAATGAACAACGTCAATAACAATGCATCTGGCATTGTTACTGACTGGAGGTTTGCACCATTAGTGACTCCAATTCTATCAAAGATTCTAGGAATCATCCAAGAATGTAGCCATAGCATGTTGCATATTCCATGTAGTTTCACTTTATGTAATTGTAGTGGTGGTGTTCTTCATAAATACAACAGAGAGACAACTCAAAATGAAGAAATCCAGCTTACAACAACATTACTGAGAATACAACAAACACAGATTAAGTGTGTGTGTATATACTGTCTATGGCGGGTTACAGACCGCCATTTAGTACGTATTCTATACGTACTAGGGTTAGGAAGGGGCGGTGCTTCCACACACCCCTAACCCTAGTACGTATAGAATACGTACAAGATGGCAGCACCCTGTTCATACGGGCACCACCATCTTTACGTATCGGACGCTGTGCATCCGAACGTGTCGCGGCGCCTGTGACATCGCGAATGCGCCCCTGGCGCCTCGCGACGTCACAGAGGCGCCGCAGAAAGATGCTCCATTTTGGAGCTTCTTTTTTGCTCCGTAAGGGAGACGCGCGGTGTGGCTGCGACGGCTCCCTTACGGAGCAAATGGCGGCGGCGGCGGCAGACCACCTCAAAACGGCGGTCTATAACCCGCCTATGTTTCAGGAAAAAGTGTTCAGTTGGAAATGAGGACTCTAGGGTACATCCTGAAGTATAGATAGAGCAATGAAATCTTCAGACCATTGAGTGATGGATGGTGAATGTTTATCTTCCTCACCTTGAAGTACACATCTCTTTCCAAACTTCAAATGTTCACTTCACGACTGACAAATTATTTTCAGCAACTAGGTATATCCCAACTTGAACACAAAACAAAAATTATTTGAGAAGTAGATTTTGCTGGCTGTCACAACTTTTAACCATAGGAGCTGAATACTTGGAGAGTAAACTTCATTTACAATGGATATTCGGCCATAATGACTAGCAAATTACATCTGATAGAAGTGGGGGGGGGGGAAACTTGCAGACAGGGTCATATATCATCGGAAAAGTTCCCTCAACACATTATTACACAAGGAAAATAAATCAATTACACAAACTTGGGCATACTTCAAACAAAACAATAAAACTAGAAAGGTCATACTGAAATCAAACAATGTCATGAATAATTATGGGAGAAAACCATTCCCCAAAGAATACTGCACCCAAAGCAGTTCTTTTGTGACTTACATTCCTTTAATGTCATTTAAAAGCACACTAATTTCCATTCTGCTTGTTCGGTGTAATGTCAAAGCCCAAATAATTAGTGTGTGTATGGGAGGAGGAGAGAGATCAAAGAATAGTTTTTTTTAATTCATCCCCAACTTTTTTGGAAGTTATTTATGGATTATTGTGTGTACCTCAAAGTGTCATGTTTTATTCGTCATGAGCCAAAGATAATTCAACTATATAAGAACACCTGACTTAGACCAATACAATATTCTGGATATATGCTTTATAGGTTAGGGGAGTCAGAAAATTTACTCTTGGAAAGTAATGGAGCCAATTAAAGGCATTAAACAAAAATACCAATCCCAAAGATATAACATTATGGATATGTGTTCCTCACAGCATTGCATTTCTGTAGATATCTATGGCCAGGACGGTATGAAAAACTCACTTTATCAAGTAATTAAAAGACGTTTACACAGTGGGATGTGGTGGCTTAGTGGTTAAGAAGACATCAGTTTTGATGACCAGAAGATTGGAAGGTTGGCAGTTCTAGGCCCAAGTGCTGCATGATGGAGTTAGCTCCTGCCACTAGTCCCAGCAACTGCCAACCAAACAGCGTGAAAACATGCAATGCAAGCAGATAGGTAGGTACAACTTTGATGGGAAGGTAACAGTGTTTGGTGTAGTCAGGCTGGCCCCATGACCACCAGAGTAGTTCCCAGACAACACTTTGGATACAGACGGGCAAAAAGGGGTGTGTTCATGACGTCATGAAGGTATAGCCTTCAGACGGCCCTTACCTGAATGCCGCCATGAACACGCCGCCCGCACGCCCCAAGTGGGAAGAAGTGGCATTAAAAAGCTTCTTTTCTATATGCTGCGCAACTACGCAGCTCCATCTATAAGCTGCTGCACAGGTACGCCAGAATTGCTACGCCGCTAATTTAAGTTGCCCATTTAAAAGCTCCGTGTCTGCTGCGTCGCATAATGAGTCGGGTTCCTGGAACATGCACAGTTTGCACCGAGGCTCTAATTAGAGCGGCAGATGCCATGCAGATGTGGAAGCTGCAGCACAGCTGCTCTCTATTTTAATGCTCCTAACCCTAACCCTAACCCTAGAGCAACATGTACGCATGCGCTGCTAGAATTGTGGAAAGTTTGGAATTTAGAGTGAACCCCTACACACATTCCTGTGCCATTTTCACCTAACAATAAAAAAATCTAAAACTTTAAATATTTACATATGTAAAAGGGAGGTGATGGGGGATGGCAGGGGGACAGCGATGGCAGCGGCGACAGCTGTGGCTGTGCATTGCAGATTCAGCAAGAATCAACGGGACCAAAGGAGAGGAGGCTCATGATGCTGGGACCACTGGGCCAACGTGGCAAGCGGACAGGATGCCAACACCAGCTGTCATCAGCTGGCATGGAACACCATTGTTCTTGGGTAGGGTGGGGGAAAAGTTTAAAGGGGCCTGGGCGCTTTAAATGTGCCATATGCTTTCTCGCGCCGGTGCTGAGCCGCCGCAGCTGCGCAGCTTGCGCATCCGCCACGCCGGCAAAAGAAAGAAAGCCCCATTTTTGGCTCCGTGTGGAAGCTGCCTCTCTCTTTGCAGAGTCCTGCGATGCGGCTGTTATGGAAAACTGCGGGTCAGAAACGGCCCCAGGTGCGGCGTCTTCCCCCATGTGGAAGCCCCATACACCTGAGCCACGCCCCCAGGGCGGGCAGTCTGGAGGCTCCGTATTCAGCAGAATACACCTCCAAGACGTCTTCCCCTGCCCATCTGTACCCCGCCTTAGTAACAGAGATGAGCACTGCACTCTACAGTCAGTTACGAATGGACATTCATATCAAGGGACTACCTTTACCTTTACCTAGTTTTTAAAGGATGTTTACACAGTGTACACATTCCAGAGAAAATGTGGAAATTGACATCATTTGCATTTGAAAATCTGTACCTTTTTTTTTATTTTACAATGTTTTGTGTGAAAGGATTTCAAAAACATGTACACATTTGAAATATAGGCCTGAAACACATGGGCCAATTGTCTGAACATTTTTTCCATCTTCCAACCATTCTTCTCTCTTGGAAATCCATTTAGCAGTGAGCTAATCCATTCATCCTTAGATTACTGCCCCGTGATATGATTTTGAGTATATATACACAGTCTAGAAAATAGTAATTTGGTCTAGTTTGGGACTGGGCAGACACTCTGTTCATTCTACTAGACTCCTCAATAAGCCAGCCACCCCAATTGCTGAGGCAGCTATTGAGCCATGACAATTCCAGACAACCATTGATTGGAATCATATATCAGGATTGATACCTTATTAGCATTAGTAAAGCTTTCGCTTTTTCCATCATTCCACTTTTGCTTCGTTAGTTCTTATGTGTATTCGTGAGTGTGTGCTTGCATGCATGTTGCTTATTTTCTTAATAAAACTACAAAACCTGTTTGCAATTGGAATTGTGTGTGATTTGGAAGTGGTATACAAAGGATTAAGATCCCAAGGTTGACTGTTTATATGAGCTTTTTAAATTCCCCTAAACATTAATTTATGAGTGCCCTCCTGGGACTCTACCATTTTGGGTAATAGTATGTTCCAATGGATGTTCTGGTTGTGGAGTTGGAAGGAGGGTGTGGTAGAACTGTGTACACACATACCATTGCACTGAAGGTGAATGAGGAAATAGCTTACATAAGAGAGTATTAAAACTAGGCAAGCATCTAAGATAGCATGACCAAGAGGACTGGGATTTATGTGTGCACATACTGTGGATTACACCAGTATTACACATAGCTCATTCTCACTTTTACTTTTACTTGTTTCCATAGACTTTCCCACTTCTGGAATTCAAGCCATGTATCCCTTTTCTAAATTGGAATTTCATCTTCAGTTGTAAAAACAAGTCCTCTTGCCCAAGAAACATCTTGATTGATCCACAATTCTTACCTTAATCGGTACAGTGAAAATGGATAGGTTTAACACAAATCCTACTGTGATGTCCTAGTTTATTGCAAAGAGGGAACATCCTATATGGGAGAAGAAAGCATTTGAAGATGCAACCCTTATCTCATAATTTTTCATTCAGTATTCTTTCATTGAAGTCTCCATAACAAGGAGAACAGCTCAGGCTCATTGTGTCTAGTTTTCCATTGTAATGTGAATTGAATGAAACCTGTTCAACAGCATTTGAAAGAATGGTTTTCAATAAACCACAGACTCTTCCTATTTGTTTTCACAAATAGATTGGGGCAAATGGTCACATTAGTTTCTCCTTCATGTTATTGCTTTTTTATTGTTGTTGTTCTCAGTGTAAGTAAGCATTCGATATTTGTAAGCAGTAAACATAAGCATACCCTTGTAATTTATTTAGATATCATCTTTGTTGTGTAGCAAAGGAAAAGCCTGTGAGATCTTCAAGAACTTCTGTGAACTCAAAGTCCAGGAGGTTCATAACAATAGGAACAACAAATGTGGTGATTTAGATGGGGATCTATGGTCATGGGCAATTCCAAAGGATTATTAAAATGTGGAGATAGAGAAAGAAGATTTAGTATTAAAGGAAAAAGCAAGATTAAAGGTACAAAAAATAGCTGACTGACCTTTCAATGCATCAGTGAATCATTTCCTCTTGTGATCTTATAGGCTTTCAGCCAATTTGAAAAGGATTGATAAAAATTTGCATGACATGGTCTTATTTAAGTAAACTCAGTTGTACTCCCCTGATCTTTCTGTCTGTGGCATCTGTTGGATGGTCTTTGAATTTTCAACATCAAAATACTGCTGGGTAAATGTGCAATCCTTCAGATGAAAAAGAAAAGAAAAGCAGGCATCTTATTAATTTGTGACATGGTAGAGCTGCCGTCAAGTTTGCTAAGAGCAACCACTCATTAAAAAGGATGGAGAAAGGATAAAGGAAGTATACCTGCAAGGAACAGAACTGAGTGTACATGATGCCAACACTTACAAAATCCTCAATGCTGAGTGTTGTGCTATGCAATTCAAATGCTAAATCCATTTGGGGAAAAGGTTGTATATCACCAGGAGGCTACAATGTTAATAGAGCTAAATATTCAGTATGTAAGAGTTACAATGGAGAATTATGGGCCAGCTTTCAACATTTTCAATATTCTAATTCTTTCTGTCCCTTCAGTAGTTTGCTTATTTGTTTATGCACTGAGGGCAACTTACAAAAGTAAATTAAAGAACATGGGCCTGTTACAGACTGCCAAAATAAAGCTGCTTCGGGTCTCTTTGGATGTATGCTGTTTAAATGATGCATGCATCCTAAGAATCCGGAAGCTGCACCAAACCTGCACTCCAGCGCTTAGGAATGGAGTGTGGCTTTGGTGCAACCCCCGGACTCTTAGGACCCATGCATCATTTAAATAGCATACCTCCAAAGAGACCTGAAGCAGCTTTATTTTGGCGGTCTGTAACAGGCCATAGTAAGATATAATAACAATTCCCCCAAACCCCACATTAAACATAGGCCCAGTACAGACTGGTGGTTTGTGCTGGCCTGGGGCTGAACATAGGGCTCACTAATACACACATGGACAACCAAATGGATCCTCTATTTGGGAATTCTCCCTGTTGCATCAGGTGAGGGGTGGGAGGTATGCTATCATTGCTGACAAATCTGAGCCTACTCTTTTTGGCTCATGCTCATACAATTGTCAAACAATCATGTTTGTGTGATTCATTATAGATATGTCTATTTAAAACCAACATGATTTCTTAATAAATACTTGGCTGTTATTCCCCAAAACAGAGTATAAGCATTTCCCCCTCAGGAACAGCTCTTAGGATCTTTAATATTTTTGTTCTCCGTATCTACCTCTCTGCAATGCAGAATGCCAGATTGTCTCCCCTGCAAACAGGTAGTATTTTCCCCCCTATTCAGTTTTAATTCAAATTCAATTGACTGTGACCATGCTTGCAGTAATAAGATTACTCATATATGTAGCTGCAAAACACTCCAGCCTTGGTAATACCAGCATATTAAAGCTTCATAAAAGTATTCGGCAGGGTTCATAGAGAAGATTTCAAATAAGCTTTTCTTCCGAGTCAGTCAAAGGATTGGAAAGAAAAGATCCTATTTTAAGACAGTGCAGAAATATAAGGAAGTAAAACTGATTCACAGAAGGAGAAATGTAAAAATAATCTGCTTTACATTTTTACCAGGCAAGTCTGGTAAATCTTTTCTTGTCACTAGGTCTGCTTATTAAATTATCCCTATTTTAATTTCTGTCTAGACTTTTGATTTCGAGACTACCTGCATGTGTTTGTGAAGAAGCACCAGTATATCAGTAATCCTCCTTTCTCAGCTTTTCTCTCAGCTTAACTTTATTTTCTTAAGGAAGAGTGAGGTGGTTGTCTCAGGTTGTCTCAGATCCTGAGGTAGGGTACAAGGCACCTGAGGACAACGCTGTATGTGCCACTTACCTGCCTGCTTCTTATGGTTGCAGTAGAGGACTCTATCCCATTACCAGGGTTCAAGTGAGATCCAACATTTACTCTGTTTGGCTTTTATATGAAGAACTGTGCAGATCTTATCTTATTCTTTTACCTCAGACAATAAAATGTCTTACATGAGCCCAGATTGAGCATGCAGAATTTGCCACCATTTTCAGTTTTCCTATATAATGTAGGAATGGAAAGAATATGTGTAAATAATTAAATCCCAGATGAAAAGGAGAGTCCTGGATGGACATGACTCTCCACAATTTAGGACTTACTCTGCACAAAAAAATGCATGCCTCCCAGCCCCCACAAAAAATGGCAAACCTGAAAACCTGAATAGCACACCAGAAAATCTGAAGTACCCTTGTTTCATCTTGATGTTTTGGCACATTAAAAACAAATTGCTGAATTAAAATTGCTGATGCACTTGGATGTCAGTCCGGCCCTATCATTAGGCCTATTGTGTCAGATGTCCTGGCTGTTCCACATGAGCCTTTTCCCTGTATATGAATAAAGAGCTTCTGGAAACTGTTCTGTACAGGTGGAAGATGGGCCTGTTTGTCAATCAATTTCTTTCCACTCCTCCATCATCTGCCTGACTTTCCACACCACCATTTTTCATAGATGGAAGAGCATATTCACAAATTAAATTTTTCTAAACATAGTGTTTCCCATATATTGTTGTTAACTGTCTTACAGGTGACCTTGAATCATGGTGACCCTGTGGGTGAGACATTCATGTCCCTCTATGTTCAGATGCTCTGCAAGTTCAGGCTTGTGACATGATTGAATCTAGACATCTGGTATCTGGTCTTCCTCTCTTTATACATTTCCTACCATTATTGTCTTTTCTAATGAGTCATGCCTTCACATGATGTGGTCAAAGTATGACAGCCTCAATTTAATCTCTTGGCTTCCAGGGAGATTTTAGGTTTGAACTGTTCTAAGATCCATTTGTTTGTCTCGATGAACATCCATGGTATTCTCAGCACTCTTCTCCAATAATACATCTCAAAAGAATTTATTTCCTTTATATCCACTTTCTTCACTGTCCAGCTCTCATATATTTACATGATGATGGGGAATATCATGGTTTGGCCAATCCTATAGTGTTCAGTGTTATATCTTTGCACTTTATGATCTTGTCTAGTCCTTTCATAGCTCCCGTTCCATTCCTAGTCTTCTTCTGATTTCTCTGTTCTGATCAATGTTTGATCCAAGGTATGGGAAATCTTCACTGGGGAAGTTATCCAATGGGGGGGGGGGAAATGGGCAAGTAAAAGGCATATTCCAGCAAAGTGGCATGATTGCACTGACAATTTTCAGACAATGTGATGCTTATCCAGGACTTAATCCATGAAGATCTAGGAAGGCTCCAGTAACAAACCATTCCAAACATTTTCATATGAATGGTTTGTTGCTGGAGTGTTCCTGGATCTTCATGGGTTAAGTCTTGGATATGCACAATGTGTCTGAAAATCTTCAGCACAATCACTGTGCTGGAGTATGCCTTTTACTTGTGGCTTTTTCCTGCTGTCTGAGAATCCCATACCTTGGCAAATCATAAGCTATCTACACTTGAGGGTGGACCAAGGTGAGCAAACCTTTAGTACAGATCATAGAGTTTAGAGCAAAGGGAGACCTTGGTCCAAAATACACTGCAGAAATAATCCAGCTTGAGACCTCTTTAACTGCACTGGCTCAATGGTTATAAATAATAATAATAATAATAATAATAATAATAATAATAATAATAATGCAAGGGAATTCTGGGAATTCGTGAGACCTTTAGCATTCTCTATCAGAGAGCTCTTGTGTCACAATAAATTACAATTCCTAGGATTCCCTAACTCTGAGCCAGAGCACTTAAAGTGATCTCAAACTGGATTATTTCTGCAGTGTGTTTTGGACCCCTGAGTGCCTATAAGACACTGTCAGCAAAGAGAATAGTAGATTAGATGAATATAACTGGACTGACTAAGAAGGCAGTTAGTAATGGCAGCTGGTGACTTCCATGACCATGGAGTGATGAATCAGGTCTTGGTTTTAGTCCAGACATTATAAGAAATATCCAAGGTGCTGAACTTATTCTGGAGATGAGATTCAGCACCTTAGGCCTGAAACAGACAGGCCAAAAAGTGCAGATTCTGGAAGTTTTGGGGGTGTGGTGTGCAGACAACATGGTTGGAAGCTGCTTTGAAGTAACCTAAGGTGCATCAGGGCTTGAGCATGGGCAGAATGGCCAGAGGCCATGCCATCATGCCCGCATGTTTTGCCCCTTATATAGCTTAAACTGCTTTGGTTTATTTCCTGTAGTTTTACAAAGAAGGCTTGATTTGATCATGCAGTGTGGCTTCTATATCACTTCCTTTGTTTGTTCAGCAGTGATTTGGGAACAGGAATGATAACTTCATTGCTGCTCAGTGGGAGTAAGACTCATGTCAATTGCTGTTTGCATCTTACAGGAGTAATTCTGCAACACAAACACTGCTTTGTTCTGTTTAGAGATACAAATTGTAAGTGGTTTTTCACCTGCCTTGTTTTTCCCCCCCTGAATTTGTTTTGAGAATTTTGCTTCCTACCTTCATGATGTAGTCGATGGAAGAAATTCTTCAAAGACAGACCAGATCATGTTAATAATTAACGTCATTGTGGTAAAAATATCTCTACTTGTATAACCCATCTCTTTAGAGTGAAGAGATTTATGGTGGGAATTATTAACTCTAGCGGCTATTTTATCTTAAAGCTCAGTGCATGAAATTGGGTGACCTTTTATCTATTACCTGTTGGGTTTACAGTGCCTAAGAGTTTCAGATTGATGATTCAGTATTCCCTAGCCAATTACTTTACATATTCTGCTTGTGCTCTGTTTGCTTTGCTGGGGAACTGTATGCATAGGAATCTGTAGTGAGGTACTCCTGATAGGTGGTGCACTGAAATGTTCAAAATCTCCCGCCAATCAATTACATCTTTTAGTTTCAAAGTGGCCCATAGGAGGTCTTTAGAATAAAGAGGAGATTCTGCACATTCTGCAGGAAATGATTGAGGTTAGCTGCTGTAAAAAATAATTATCTTTTTTAGTAACCAGGTTTTCTTGTTCATGGGTAAGATCTGAGAGCACTGTGACTGAATCTAAGTGTTCCAGGAGAAACTTAACAGGCTTGGGGCAACATGAGTTTAACAGGATGATTTGAGCTCATTAACATTAAAGCTGTAGGAAACTGGAGGCGGGAAAGGGGTGGGAAACCAACTCTGCTTACTGGACAAGCTGTCAAGCCTTTCAAGCAGCGGGATAACCCGGTTAAATAAGTTACAAGGAAGGCCTGGGGTGTTAAGGTTGGTGTCCCATAAAAGGTCAGAGGAAGTATCTTCAGCAACATCACTGGCTCCTGATGACATTACGAAAAGTGTCGTTTAACCAGTAGAAACAGAGCTTTCATTATGTACTTTTAGATTTCCCATTTGCATGTACAGTCGGCCCTTCTTATACATGGATTTTTTTATACATGGATTCAAGCATCCACGGTTTGAAAATGTTCAAAAAAAGTATAAATTTCAAATATGAAACCTTAATTTTCCATTTTTATAAGGGATGCCATTTTGCTATGTCATTATATGTAATGGGACTCGAGCATCCACGGATTTTGTTTTCCACAGGGGATCTTGGAACCAAACCCTAACGTATAACAAGGTTCCACTGTATGTTTGTCTGTTGCATCTTTATTCCCTCTTTCAACATAACATAAGTGGGAGTCCTTTTGGAAGCTTATGCCTGCATAACTGTGGCTTATCTGTGTGCTTTCTTTTTGGCAAGGTATCAAACACTATTCTGTAGCCCTTTGATGAATTTCTCCTTCCTTGTATGTGTTTGCTATATGTTCAGACCTTTCTCTCAAACACACACACACACCACCCCTTAGTGTTTAAGAATTAGTAAGGAGAAGACAGAGAACAGAGGTAATTCTGCCAATGATGTGGCTAGTCTAGTCTCTTGGGGATAAGGAGGGTGAGATCTAATAATGAGTACATCATCCTTGTTGTTTTTGATGCTAGAGGAAAATGTCTCCTAGCTCTGAGCAGTTTGCTGCCTGTCTTCTAAATTTCAAGGGATCCTAAAATTTACCTCAAAATTTTGGTCCAGACAACATTGAGTGGTGGGGCAAGCTAGTAATCACAACTTGTCCAAAACAAAATTATCCCATAGTAGCTTTATCACATCAGTATTTGCATGTTTGTTTGACGGTTATGCTTTTCTTTTGAAAAGCTGAGGCATATGCCTACAAGTAGAGGCTTTCCTTCTATCACTAAGGTTTCCTAAGCATCATGGCAAATAAATTATATAGCTTGCCTCAACATGTCTTCCTTCAAGGCTTAGGCCACAAATTCAATTTAATCTTCATTATAACACTTATTTTATTTAGTAACAGTTCTTTGGAGGAAGAGCATTACAAACATTTTACCCTGTTGTTTTCAATACAACTTGTCTGTTGTTGGTTTATTTGTTCACAGGGATCACCAGCATGGTTTCATAGATTTTGAGGAATAACACTGCAAAGACGAATGATTCCAATTTTGCGATCAAATGCCAAAATCGTAAACTTATTTGCTGCAAACTACAGTTGTAATACAGTGAGAAAAATAAACACCTTTAGTAATTTTTTTTTAAAAAAATAATGTAATAAATTGCTGTGTTGCCTTTGGATGTCACATATTGTACTTCAAGGGGCACCTGCTAAGCAAATTTAGGGAAACACACAGTGAAAGATTATTTAACTTATTTGGAGACAGAAAACTCTGGATAGAGGTCATCTGAAATACTGTATTCTTTCTGGCGTGCAAAGAGACCAGATATAGAGGCTTATATAAATGATCACTGGGCCAAAACAGATGACCTATAGGGGGAGCTTGATGCCACCCCTTTGAGTACTAGATCAGGGCTCTGGCAACCACAAACCATGACCCTGATCCAGCTTCTTTCCAGTGCACAAAGAAAATGCTGCTCCTTTTTGCACTCGAAAAGGGTGCCCTTTCCACCACGGCCACAGCTTTTTGGCACTCTTGCAGTGTGTGGCATCTAAAAACTGTGTGCTGCTGGAGCGCTGAAACACTGCCACTGTGTAAAGGGCTCTGTCTTGGGTCCCCTTCTGTTCTCTCTATACACACTGTCTCTAGGTAAACTCATCAGTTCTTTTGGTTTCTCCTATCATTTGTATGCCGATGACACTCAGCTGTATCTCTCCACCCCTGACCTTTCGACGGGGCTTGAACAGCAAGTTTCTTCTTGTCTGACTGCCATCTCTCAGTGGATGCGGCTTCGGCGCTTGAAGCTCAACATGTCTAAGACTGAGCTTCTCGTCTTTCCACCTAAACCCACCCTTCATTATTCCTTTTCTGTTTCTCTCGACGACACTTCTATTCAACCGGTTCATCAAGCCCGCAGTCTTGGCTTCATTTTTGACTCTTCCCTGTCATTTATTCCCCAGATCCAGGCCACCGCAAAGACCTGTAGATTCTTTCTCCACAACATTGCCAAGATCCGTCCATTCCTCTCAATCTCTACTGCCAAGACTCTAGTCCATGCCCTAGTGGTTTCGCGACTAGATTATTGTAACCTCCTTCTAACAGGGCTTCCTCTTTCACACCTCCATCCTTTAATATCTGTCCAGTATTCAGCTGCCCGTATTGTCACATCCGCTCGCCGCTTTGACCATGTTTCTCCTCTTTTATCTTCCCTTCATTGGCTCCCCTTCCCCTTTCGCATCCGGTACAAGCTTTTGTTACTGACTTTCAAAGCCCTCCATGGGTTGGCCCCTCCTTACTTATCTGACCTTCTTTCTCCTTACATTCCTACTCGCACCCTCCGCTCTGGTAGTCAGGGTCTCCTGTCACAATGTAGGACTACCACTGCCCCCTCCCGAATTCGTCCCTTCTCGCTTGCTGCCCCTTACTCCTGGAACCTTCTTCCCCCACATGCACACCTCATCACTTCTCTGCCCAGTTTCAAAACTGAATTAAAGACTATATTGTTTAGAGAAGCATTCCCAGAGGTGAGCCCCTCTCTGACCCAGGAAGCCTCCTTCTAACCATCCATCAAGAAGCCAAGCCCTTCCTCCAGTCCATCTGCCTTGGTCCAGGCCTCGGAGGTGGAAAAGATCTGCTGGACCTGATCCTATTCCCCACCACCACTCCCTTCTCCTTTTGTGTCGTGTCTTCTTAGATTGTAAGCCTGAGGGCAGGGAACCGTCTGACTAAAAATTGATGTACAGCGCTGTGTAAACTTACAGCGCTTTATAAATAAAGGATAATAATAAATAATAATAAATGACTGGGCGGCTTCATGGAGGCTTCCTGCTGGCTTGGGGGCATGCGTCATGCATACACCACATCCTC
Organism: Sceloporus undulatus; assembly: GCF_019175285.1. Taxonomy (NCBI): domain Eukaryota; kingdom Metazoa; phylum Chordata; class Lepidosauria; order Squamata; family Phrynosomatidae; genus Sceloporus; species Sceloporus undulatus. The sequence goes on from NC_056524.1 coordinate 162,285,859, forward strand.
AAGCCTCTGGGAAGCTGGCTCAATTCTAACAAAAATTGCTGGCACATCATCTGATAGAGAAGGAGGGCATGATTTCTGTTCTTCATATTCAACTTCCATTTTTGGATCCATAATATAACACCTAAATGTCCATTCAAACTATGCTACTGAATAGCCAAGGGCATTGGCCATTTCTAAATTTGATAACTTCTCCTTCAGCACACTTAGGTCCAAAACACACTGCAGAAATAATCCAGTTTGAGACCACTTTAACTGCCCTGACTCAGTGCTAGGAAACCATGAGAACAGTAGTTTATTGTGCTCAAGTTCATCTTTAGTACGGTCATAGACCAGCACAGTTAAAAGAGGGATACAGAATAAAAGAGGGTAATGGTAAAAACAAGGTAAAAGCTAGGTAAAAACAGGTTAAAAATAGTATTTAAAATATCATCTTAAAATGCAGTTGGCAGGGCAAGATTAATACAAGCCTACTGCAGAGGTCATTGCCTGATGGATTTTAACTGCAGCTGCACAAAATCTGGCAATATTATCCAGATTAGTGCCTGAAAGCAGAAAAGAAGTGTAAAATTGACTGGTGTGTCCTTGAGGTTTATACAATAGAGGTGAAATAAGGCTGAGGTGGCTGTTCCTGTAGTATGAGCACTGGAGTAGTACGTGCTCTGTTGTCTCTATTTGGCCAGAGTCACAGGGGCATAGTCTGTTTCTGAAGGGGATCTTCTTATATCAGCCTTCAGGAACAGCTGAAGGAAGGGCATGGCATCGTGCCAAAGTAAAAGCTCTCCAGTGTTTAGGTACTTCAAGTTTTGCCAAAAATGACATAGGTGATGACAAGAACCTGTTGTAGTCACTAACAACAAAAGTTGGGGTGCTAGGTAGGTATAGCTGTTGCTCCATATCATCTATTGTTTCATGGTTGCTTTAGCCTTTTCATATCCCGTGCTGGGCAAAAGATCTAGAGAGAAACCCACTAAAGAAATTTTAGTCATCACCATCTGTTTCCATGTAGACTGGAATTCATCAGTCAAAGTAAATGGAGCAAGGCCGTTGGGAAAGAAGGGCACTCTGAGCAGTAGCTGAGTTTAGTTGCCCACACTCTGGCCTCCATTTTCATAAAGCATGACTCCAGTCTCAGAATTGAATTAGAGACACACTTTGGAGCTTGGAATACTGATCTTAGAAATTTGGATTGCACAAGTTCTAATGGTGCAGAGTTGGGGAGGGGTCCCAGCTGGGATCCATAAAACAGTTGTGCAACATGCAGCATACGAATTATATATAGCAGATGTAAAGTCGAAGGCTTTCATGGCCGGCATCCCTCGTTTTTTGTGGATTTTTTGGGCCATGTGGCCATGTTCTAGCAGAGTTTCTTTCTGATATAAATTCAGCTGATATACATATCTAAATTTCAGATGGTGTTTTGAAGGATGGCAAAAAGAATATTCTTTATTTATAAATGCTGGCAAAATGTCAGAAAGAAACTCTGCTAGAACATGGCCACATAGCCCGAAAAAAACACAAAAAACTATATATAGCAGACACTGGTCAGCTGAGGAAGCCTCCAGTTTTTCCCATACTTTGCTTCTAGATTCAGAGTCAAAAGCTGCTTTAAAGTCTATAACTTAACTCATCTCTCCTCGATTGTTAAAAAAACACCCAGATTTTTCCCCACAGTGTACTATTTTGGATTTCAGACTGACTCCAAGTTGCTCTGAACTCTGATTTAGCTCCAGCACTTCTGTTCAACCTCCGGTCTCCGAATGGCTGTGTCTTAACCCCCCGTTCACTGCACTATTGGATTCCTGGAGAAAGTCTACTATAGAGTAACTATCGCCATTAGTACTGCCTAGAACTATTCCACCTTTCCCTACTGATTTCCCTAGCCCTGAATGAATGTGTATGTTTTGTGTTGCTGTGTGATTTCCCCCTTTTAATAAATATTTAACCCTAATTGAAGGATCCTGTCCCTCTGCTGCTTTTCTTACGAATTATTCGGTCCCCCAGAATACAAATTGGGAAGCGATTTCGCTGGGCACTTGTGGACCACCTCCTCTCAATTCTGAGCTAATTGAAAATCCCCCTAAATAGAACCTTCGCTACACCACCAACAACCTCCACTTCTTCTCCACTGCCTTGGTTCCCTCTGGCAAAAGAGCCACAGTTGTGGAGAAGCCTGAATGAGAAGCCCTGCCATTCGTCCCCCTGCCCTCTCCACCCACTGCCTCATTTATGTGGCCACCTTCCCCCACAGCACCCCTTTCTGGGTCTGGCCAGGTGATGGGCAGGCAGTGGGAGGGAGGTATTGGTAGGATAGGTAGACTGCCTCTGTCACCCCCTCTCCCAGCTGCCCTTTCTAGATCTGACCAGATGGCAGCTGGGTGGTTGGGGAGCAGGCAAGAGATGGAAGAAAAGCAGGGTGGGGCAGTCTATCACTGTGCCTCCCCGCCAGCCCTTTCTGGGCACCTGGACTATCTGACACCAACCCTAATGATGTTACTGAGTCAGAAAAAGTAGAATCAGGAGTCATTACATTCATATCACTTGATACAAATATCAGGTCTTAGATTCTATACATGTTATATTTACTACTTCATAACATCTATTCAGATATAAATTCAGCAGATATACCGGTATCTAAATTTCAGATGGTGTTTTGAAGGATGGCATAAAGAATATTCTTTATTTATAAATGTAACAGAAGGAAACTAAAACTTTTTAAAATTAACCGCCTTTCCTTTCACATATTTAAATTTAAATTTAATTTAATTTGCCAGTTTCTCTGGTATGGCCATTGTCCAAATTCTATTTAGACAATTGTGTTAGGTGAGTGTGTTTTGAGTTTTTCATCACTGAGCTTTTTCAGCCCAGGCTGAGCAGCTCTGTACTTTGCAAATTCCGCTATAGAACTTTAGCTGAAGTTCTTGTTGCTCTTCTCCAGCTGACAAATGAATGGATAGATATTGGGAGTGGGGGTGGTATGGTTCCAAAAATTTGGATGACAGCCTGAAGGTAATATAAAAAGAACTGTTGTGTATGGATTCAGTAAGTTGCTGTTGTCTAATTCAAGCCTGGTCAGTTGAGATAAAGAACTAGAAGAAAGCCATAGGTTCAGGTCTCAGTATATACAGTGTTCAAATATACTTAAAGACACATATTGGTGAGATTAGCCGATCTGTATCTTACAACTAAGAAGAGTCATTATAAAAAAATTAATCTTTATTAAATTTCAACATGTAAAACCTGTCATACATATAACATACATACATTTATCCATATAATTATTACACAATTCATATCAAATCCTTAGCATTATATTATCCAGTCAACCAATTACATATAGGCTATATCTTTCAGTTAGAAAAGAAGACAAATACATACCTCAAATCCACAATTCATTTTCAAATACATTCCTTTCAAACCCTTCCTAAACCATCTATGCTTTCTTCATCTTTATCAAATCTCAGTTCTATCTCTTCCAGTTCAAACACCTTCCAACACTCCCAACACTTCTATATTTCTTACATATTTCTTATTTATCCTTTTACCCCCTCTTTCTATCTCTCTCTTCTTCTCCAACCATGACGAGTCATTTTGATGAGTTGATTGGTTAATGTTGAATCCTGCAAGATTTAAAGAAGCTCCTTAATACCATATTTCAAGTCCAGCATTCTTCATTGATGGATCATGATCAAACAGAAGATTTGGGTCTTACATATTGTCTGCTAAAATAAAGCAAACCTTTTCATGATGAATATTTGTCTATAGCATTTCTGCTGTATGGCTGCCTAACATGTAGCACCATGAATGTAGAAAATCTCCTTCTGGTTTGTGTGTCATCTGCTTCTCTGCAAGTGGCATGTTGCTTATCTTTTCCCCACCCTATGAATTATTTGCAAACATATCAAGAGGAATAAATATCAAAATGTATCTTGAAGAGTCCCTGTCTCTATTCCAACTGCCACTCTTGTGGCCTCAAAGCAAGAGAAGAACAGCCAGAAAGCACAATCATGTGTAGGCCCAGCAGTTTATGAAAGGTCCTCCAGCCAACTCAATTGCCAACACTTTGACCTTGGAGGGAGAGAAGGTCAGGCAGCACAGCTCCAATATGCCTAGGCTCAGAAGCAGATGAAAGGTCCTCCCTCATCCTAACCATCATTGCCCTGGCCTCAGAGTGAGAGAAGAACAGACACAACTCTATCATTTGTAGACCCAACCCAACTGCCACCACTGTGGCTTTGGAAGGACAGAAGATCAGGCAGGCACATCTCCATTATTATAGGCCCAGCAGCTAATAGAAGGTCCTTCCTCCATCCCAGCTATCACTGCTGTTGACCAAAAACAGGTAGGCACAACTCCACCATGCTTAGGCCCAGAAGCATATGAAAGGGCTTTCCTCTGTCCTAACTATTGATGTTGTGGCCTTGAAAGGAGAGAACAGGCAGGTATAGTTCCATCATGCCTTGGCCCAGCAAATGATAAAAGACCTCTTTCCATTGCAATTCCACTACTGTGGCCTCTGGGGGAGAGAAGAACAGGTCTGCACAGCACCATTGTGTCTTGGCTCCAGCAGCTGAGGAAAGCTCCTTCCTCCAACCCAACTGCTAGTGCTGTGGCCTCAAGGGGGAAAACGATATGTAGGTATCTGTTGGACTTAATCCCTTCCCTCACTGCCATCCCCTTAACCTTGTTTATCATGTCTTTTTAGATTGTAAGTCTGAAGGCTGGGAACTGTCAAGTTAACAATTATAAACCACACATGTAAAGATCCATGTATGTTATGGGGCTATATAAGTGAAAAATAATCATCACCACCAACAGCAACTACATCCTTGGAAGCATCCACTCTCTTAATTCTTGGAGGCTATCAGAAGGAGAAGCTGGTAATAAGGTTCTCATCTTTATTTTCAAAATCTGTCATGCTCTTGCACCTTTCCCCTTATTTTTCCACATTCACATCACAATACTTTCCTGCCTTGGACCTTTTCTTAACCAGTTCCACCAACTCCAGCTGTCAGAAGGTCTTGTGCTTCCTGAAACAATTTCTCCTTTTCCTCCTTGCTGCTCCTTAGATCTAAAATTGCTACTTTCATATATGTCTACTTGAGCTTGCTCCCTCTTCTTCCTTGAATCCTTTCAAAATTTCTTGAAAATCATTCCTGTTTAGAATGTTACATATAAATGAAATAACCCAAATGCTGAATGGTCAAAATTGTGAGATGGAGTAGGTATAGAGATAAGTCGATTAGTCTGTACTAAGTGCCACTGAGGTTTAAGGTCACATTTAAAATTGTCAGGACAAACAAATATGCAATGAACCCCCTCCATTTTTGAAAATATAATATATAATTATTTGTTTCCAGTTCTGCGTAAAACAAAACATTCAAGTGTCTTGGTAAGCAGTGACCAAATGTAAAGTGAAACAGATTTTTATTTTTATTAAAGACAAAGCTATATATTAATTTTGGACATTTTAATTGTTAATAATGTTAACCGAAAACAATTTGAGTGGTGTTACCAATTAGTTAGAATATAACTCACAAATAATAAAAAGTACATCTTTGTGTGGTAAATGGCCATCTTCTTCCAGTTGCAACATCCCAGTACTGAATGGCTCTATAAGATGTTTGCCAAGTTACAAATGAATCAAAGAAAGTTATGTTGTTCCACAAGAAATTTTCTTAAATCCACAGCCTGGCAATAATTTTAGCATGACAGACTAAATATGCAAGCAAAAGAAATTAGATAATATCCAATGAAATTCAGTGCAAAAGAGAGACTAAATCTAGGGAGGTATAAAAATGGATGTTATGCCTTGAACACCCTAGTTTGGCAGGAAAATATTTGAATGGCCTCAACAGGAAGCATTTTCAAAAGGTACTTGCAGGGATTTCTTTTTTTAAATATGTCTCCAAATCTTACAAATATGTACTTTCAAGGTCCTCAGATCCCTTCACCAGAAATTAGGTGGTGGGAACAAGAGAGATAAAAGACTGATTTGAATAAGAAATCATTATGTCGGCAGAGCCAGCACCTTAAAAGAGAATCAGGGAGGCAGTGCTTCATATTTATATACCATTGTAATTAAACCTAAGAGCTTATGTAATTGAAATAATAATATATTTCCCCCTCTTTACATTCCCCTCCATTTCTCTCTCTTCCTCTGTTGCTTCTTTTGTGTCAGTTTCTTGATTGTAAGCCTTTGGGGCTTGTGAACAGTAACGTAACAGTTGGCAACAGTAAGAGCAAGAGTGACATAGTACATTTAGCCTTCTATCGTCTATTGCATAGCTGCATTTATATCTGCACTAATGAACACTGATAAAAGCCATCTAGCCCTTTGTATCTCAGTCCTGTTGCTGCTGTGACTCAGGCCTGTACTTGTCTTCAGACTTCATTAGCACCTGAAGGAAGGTCAAAGGAACAAAACAGATTCAAATCAATTGCTTCCTCTCTTGATGAAACAAGCCATCTTCAAAACATTTGGATAGCCAAGAATTTGATGTTTTCCATTCAATGATTTATTGGGGAAAATGTGAACTAATTTAGCATAGAGTGAAGAAAGTGAGCAAACATTATAAAATATTCCAACAATGTTCTCTTTTATCACTTCATTCAGATCAATTTTGATTATCCAAGAAAGAAGCTCAGAATATCCATGGACTAGAACCATATAGTTGATGTTATGTTGTCTTTAAGTAATTTATGTTGTCTTTCAGAAAGTTTTATTGTTCTTCCTAAGGTTTTTGTGTAAATCTACCCTCTTAAAAAGCAAATGCTTGTTTTGTGTTTCTGAAATGTAGTGAAATCAGGGTGGCCAGGTTTCAAGGCATTGGCTGAGGTCTCAGGGACTCGATGTGCTATTCTGGTTTCTGACAAAGGTGGACAGATCTCAGGGAAAGGGCACAGGAGGGGGAGGAGGAGGTGGTTTGATTTTTGCATGTGAAATAACTTTTAAAGCCAAGACACACATATTCAGCCACTCCCAATGTGCACCAGGGTCTTCTGGCTTAGAGAAAACATGTTTGTAAATTTATTGGGCTTTTCTATCATCTGTACTCCTAATACAGGAATTCATGTCCTCTTCCCCAGGCCAGCATGCTGGCTGGGGACAGGCTTTTGCTGGCCTCTTGGATAGAGGCCAACAACCAGTGGAAAGTGGTGCACTCATGCTTTGCAGGAGAAGGCGGGGGGGATAAGAGTCAAAGCTTTTTAAGCAGGTGCCTCCCCCCATCTCCCTCTTTGCCATTTGTTGTCTCACCTTTCCACCTCTATGTGAGTGTGAGTATAGTGGTCGATTTGGGGCCAAGTAGGATTTTTTCCTCCTTTCCAAGGTTTTTTTTTTTGCCCACCCCACACTGTTGTTTGGGGACATTGATAGTTGGCTAAGGTGCGGCCATAAATAGGTGGTCACTTGGCTGTTGGTGGGGGGAGATATACTATTCAGGTGAAGTCCTATGATACCTTCTTTGGGTGAAGGGCAGGCCTCCAAAACTGTCTCATTATGCTGTGTGTGTGACTAAAGGGACAAGGACAGAGACCTTCCTTGGGGCTGACCTGGGATATAAACCCTCACTCAAGTCTTATACCAGGTCAGCTCCAAGGAAGGTCTCTTTGCTTTCCTCACTCACTAAAACTTGAGTGAGGAAAGCTTAGATTAGCATTCCAGCTGCAAGATGGCTGGGGAACAATCCAACCATGAATTATCCCTGGGGCTTAGGTGTTTCAACCAGGGGAAGTTGTGGAGATGGTGTGCAGAATAGACTGCCTGCCACAGCTGCTCCAGCACCAGGCTGCTCCCTCCATTTTGCAGATTTCAAGAAAAATAGTTAAATAGGTTAATTTAAATAAAGTAGCACATTTTACAACCCATGTTTCTGCCTGTGGTCTCATTATTTCCAAAGGGACAGAGGAGAGTTAGTGGGTGCATGCACTGGGACTCATTATGTTGAGAAAGGCAGGGAAGAATGCCCAAATTGTAACTCTATCTGGGGATATAAATCTTTGCAAATTCCTTTTTTTTAAAAGGCAAGAACAATAAATCACTGCAGTGGCTTTCCAATATAATTGTTGTAGAAGCAATAGTGATATCAATATGTGGCACCAATTGAGATCAAATAGCATACAGCTGTCCCTCCATATCATTCTAGTTTTATCCACAGAGTCAGTCATCCATGGCTCAAAAATATTTTTTAATTCCAAAAAGCAAACCTTGATTTTGCCATTTGATATAAGTGGAGCAATTTTATTATGCCAATGTATTTAACTGGACTTGAGCATCCATGGATTTTGGTATCCATAGGGCAGTCCTGGAACCAAATCCCAGGAGATACCAAAGTTCCACTGTAGTTACATCACAACAAGGTGCCTCTCAGCCAGTGGAAGGATGCAGAAGGGTGTCCTGCACTGTGTGACACCCCAGGAGAGGGGTGATAGCTGATCGGGCCCTCCCTGCTACACACTGTCCCTGAGAGCCCTCGTGAGCTCCCTGTCCCTGTGTGCCATTCTTGCACACTCCCTGTTCTTGCACAATGTTCCCAAGTGCTCCCAATCCCAGAGTACTGTTCCTGTGCACTCCCCCTTGAGTTGTCCCCATGCATTCCCCACATGTGCTATCCACATGTGCTCCCCTGTATGCTTTCCCCATGCACTCTCCATCCCCACATGCACCATCCCTCAGAAGCCCTCATCAGGAAAAGAGCAAGGTGGCACAGGAGGGAGCATGCACCACCCCCAGAAGCCTCACCCCGTGCATCAGTTGACACCAGGTGCAGGGATACCACTGCTCTTGGGGTAGTGCAGGTTTTCCTTCTGTCTCACATGGGAGGGCATATACTTCAATTTTAATGCTAGAAACTCTGGCTACATCAACAGAAAAAGAAAAACAGAAGAATTAGTTTGTGAAGAAGGGTCTTCCCAAAATTTGTCAGCTGAACAAATTAAAAAAACCTTTTTATACAACAACATGTCATAACATACATTTTATTCCACAAGAACATCAGAGTACATCTCCAATTTTCCACCATAAGAGGACCAGCCTTGATATATTAGTAGTGAAGAGAGTACTGAAATACATGTCAAAAGCTCAATGATCCTGTGTTTTGGAGAGTGTTCACAATTCTAGTGGTTTCTGCTGAAGGGTATGTATGTTTCTGATATGAAAAGCATTGTATTCCTATATGGTTTTATGGAATGTAGTTAACTTAGGCCACATAAAGCTGCTTCGGGTCCCTTTGGAGGTATGCTGTTTAAATTATGCATGTGTCCTAAGAGTCCGAAAGCCACGGCAAAGCCACACTCCAGTCCTAAGGATGCATGCATCCTAAGAGGCCAGAAGCTGCACCAAAGCCAAGCTCCAGTCCTAAGGACTGGAGCGCAGCTTTGGTGCAGCTTCTGGCCTCTTAAGATGCGTGTGTCATTTAAGCAGCATACCTCCAAAGTGATCCAAAGCAGCTTTATTTTGGCCTGTCTGTACAGGCCCTTAGTGTTATTTTCTTTTTTAAATACCTATAACATATATGTATTTGTGTTTGTTTTTGGCCCCTGAAAAGGTCTTTTCTCATATAGGCTGAAACATGTTGGGCTATCTTAAAAGGAATAAACAACTGAAAATTTTAGAGCATGTGGAGCTTGTGTGCTTCTTGATATCTTAGGTTAAGATATTTCCTGGTTTTCTTTTTTCCATATAAAAGCTATAGCTAAGATTATGTATTATACAGAAAAGCTGCATGTAGAACAAGTGATATAAAATCATTCTGTGATTAGATGTGTGTGTGTGTGTGTCTGTGTTTATTGCTCAAACTTTGATTTTGTAATTTTCCTTTTATAAATTTCAGATTAATTTAGCAACTGTCGGCATGCTGTTTTAGACAGGGCTTGGTTCATTCATATCCAGTAATAATTCCAAGATATAGTGCACTGTCTTCAGAAAAGACTGAAAAAGTAATGGGGGGATCATGAAAGAAAATGTGTGGGAGTTTCCAAGGGTGGATTTGAGAGAAATTTCCATATGCAATAGGACAAACCATATGGGTAAACTGGTGGCTGTTGTTGCAAATACTTTGAGGTTAATCTGTTTTCTAAACAAGATTCTTTTTAATCTATTGGGCCAAATATTCCCCTCCTCATCCACACACAGGAGGGTGGGGACCTTTCATATATAAAGTTAGATTCTCCCATAGCAAATTGTGTGTTTGTATGAAAATTGAAACTCGGCTAATATTTATCCCTGCCACTTCCAGCCAAAAACAATTATATTGGGATTCCTGAAATATGTAGCAGCCTTATGGTGCTACTCTTTCCATTCTAAATGCAACAGAAACCAATTTCCCCAACAAAGGAATTTCTACATAACTTTCTTGGTTTTGGTTATATTATACAATATTTTGTACAAAGAGACATTTTGTTGTAAGCATTTGCCAGATTTTATCATCCTGGAAATAAGTGGTTTACCAAAGCTCCTGATCCAAAAGGGCACTTTGTGGCCTTCAGTTTGATCTGCCTCTTTTAAAAGTGAATTAAGCTTGAATATTTTGTAATATCTGTGCAAACCCTTTTATGAGCTGTTTATGTAACATGCTGATGGCCGTCAGAAGCAGTATTGCATGTTGGCTGGATATTTATCAAAGCAATATTAATTTGTAGTTGTCAATCACAGGCACCAGATGTGCCTAGATTTTGAAATTCATTGACAAGCTAAAGTAACTGACATTTAAATTGCTGTCACTCTCAGATACAAACAGTCAAACCAAAAGCTAAAATATTACATTTACTTCTAATCTCGGTTGCTAATGTGTACATGGGGTCGGGGGTGAGGAGCAAAAAATTTACTACTGTTAAAAAAGAATTCCTGTATTAATATGTATTTCACATGGATATTATTATGTTTAAATAAATGTTAAAAGGCAGGATAGATAGCCACTGGATTATTCGGGGAAATGTTTGTTTAGATGTACATATGATTCATGACATTTAATATATTATTAACTTTCATATGTATATGGAGCTTTCTGAGGGCAAAGCATTTTCATAACATTATTTTCCTTCACAAATAATCTAATGCAGATTTTTGGGCTGCTTTTGGGCACTCAAACTGTTGTTTTTTAATCAAGTCCAGACTAAATGTTATTTGCAAAGCCATGTGCATCAATATCTGGATTACTACTTTTGTATGGAAATGCTGCCTTCCAGGTTAAGATCTGGATGGCTTGTCTCTCCTATATTTCAAATAGCCTCTGCAAGAGACTTTGTATTTTGAAGAGTGCACTTTCTCCCATTAAATTATCCAATTGAGGTGGGAGAAGCCATTAAGGAATCCTTATGAGCACAGGAACAGAAGGCAGAGGAAAGGGTCATGTTTGTGTTCTCCCTGCCACCAGTTGTGTTCCCTGTTAGTAGACAGGTAGAGATTTTTGCATCAGGAGGAAGATGGTACGGGAGAGTAGCTGTCCACTGGCCACTTTTATTTTATTTTTATGCCACATTTCTCCTAACTGAAGTCAAGGCTGCTCACAAAACCAGTTTTTCAAAACAGTACCATTTTAAAACACAATTAAAAACATCAGATCAATATAACCAGTTAAAATATAAAATCATTAAAAACATACAAAGGCAAACGTGTAAAACCTGCAGGAACTCTACGATCCTCAAGGAAAAGCATTCTCTTGGTCCCACCGTCATCACTGGTTCACTTGGTGAGGACACAAGAATGACTCTTCTCCATGGCTGTTTCCACCCTCTGGGACTCTCTTCTGCTCCCTCATTTTGCACCCTCCAGCTTTCCTCTTCTGAAAAACAGAAATATGCATGACAGAGGACTGTCATTCACCCTTTATACTAGTACATGCCTTCAGTGGAAGACAATATTAGAGCCTGAACAGACAGGCCAAAATAAAGCTGCTTCAGGTCACTTTGGAGTGTCCTAAGGACTAGAGCACAGCTTTGGCACAGCTTTTGGCCTCTTAAGATGCATGTGCCATTTAAACAACATACCTCCAAAGTGACCTGAAGCAGCTTTATTTTGGCCTGTCTGTTTGGGCCCTTACTTTTGTCAGTGCTGAAGTAAAATCCAGTTGCCAGTACTGTATACATGCACCAAACTTCTTGTTCTTTGCTTCAGGCAGCAAAATGTCTTGGACAGGCTTAGCATACTTTTGCACATAGTGCACATAGCTGTAATGTCATGTTATAAATGGGAAGAGGAAAGATGGGTTTCTAATTAATATCTGGTGGGAAATGGTTTGGATTACAGGACAGTATATGGTAACAGAGAGGTAAAGAGCTGTGACAGCAGAAATAATAAGGCCTATTTAGTCTAGAGATGTAAACCCTTGTCTAGGATGGACAAATTGAGGCCCATGAACTTAATTCAGTCCCGGAGCTCACTATTGTGAGTTCTAAAGCTGCCTCCCGATTACTCCCCTAAAGCTCCAACCTTCAATTTCTTTCAAAAAGAAAACAAGTGATTTGTGCCCACAAACAATGATGAAACCTCCCAAAGATGTAAAAATGCTCTTACCCCATTTTCACAAGTATGCCAGCACCCCACATTACCACTAAATACTTTCTTTGTTCTGTCTCTCTCAAAACGGCAACAGTATGTGATACAACATCATGTACTATAAACACTTTGAGAGTTACTGTAGAGGAAAACTGGTATTTGTCTTTTGTTGGGAGACACAGTACAACACTCCCCCCCCATCAGTTATCTACTGCTGATCGGAATGGAGGTGGGAGTTTAAATGTATGAATGTGTGTACCAATGAAAAGCAAATAACTCAGTTCATTTGTTTATTAAAAAAATTCGAAAACCCATACATTTCTTCATATATGTGATGGAAATAAGTGTGTGTGTGTGTGTGTGTGTGTGTGTATACACACACACACATTAAAAAGCAAATTGATAAACTTGTTACTCCCTACTGAGGAACCTAGTGCAGTTCCTCAGCTGGTGATAGAGCAGCCCATAAATAAGTTTTTTTCATGCATGTCTGTCTTTGAACATAAAGCTACAATTGTGATACATATTGTTCCCCAACTCCAGGCAAAATGCAAACAAACAAACAAACAAACAAAAATAAAAGTATGACATTTATATCTAAAAGTGTAGCAGTAAGGCCTGTCCTTGAATTGTACTTTCTCCAGTGGGGAATCTTTAGGAGAGCAAATACATCTCTCTTTGCATAATAATACGATCTTGAACTGCCTGTTGCTATTTTGTTGTCAGAAGAAGAGGAGAAAAAAGAGGGTGAGGAGAGAACCATGATGATTTGTAATGACTTGGACACATAAGGAACAGAGTCTTTTTCAGACTTGCCTAATTGGAAAATGAAACCTTTAGTGGGACACATGACACTCATTTCATTCAATTTACAAAGATGGAGATAACATTAGATATCTCTGCATCTAAGAGAATAACTTGCAAATTTATTTTCTGGTTTCAAATCAGTGTGTCAATTATGTCTGCTAACAAAAAAAGGGAATAAAAGGAAAGGGGTGGAGGAAATAATAAGACAATTCTCAACACTGTTTTTGACAATAAGTCATAACAAAAAAAGGATAAAAGAACAACAGACTGATGTTGTAAGAGTTGGCAACACAAAGGGAATCATTCTAGACTCAAAAGGTGAAAAAATCTCTCACTTGCTCTCGATTCCTATCCTTTTTCAAATTAGGTTGACATAATTTTCTTTTTCCTTTTTGCAAGAATATTCATATGCAGTTTCCCCCCCCTAATATACAGATCCCTGCATTAGTTTTTCCAATGTCTAGAACATGTTTGTGCATGTGTTTTTCAGTTCTGCACATGTTAAGTTGTTCTCATTTTTAAAATGTACTGTATATACTTATATATAAGTCTTTTCTCATGCATATGTCAAGGACAGGTTCAAGGGTCAAAATTATAGCTTTTGATATAACCCATAGATTAGAGTAAAACATAGGGGCCTGTAACAAAGGCCTGTTACAGACTGCCAAAATAAAGCTGCTTCGGGTCTCTTTGGAGGTATGCTATTTAAATGATGCATGGGTCCTAAGAGTCCAGAGGTCGCACCAAAGCCACACTCCATTCCTAAGCACTGGAGTGCAGCTTTGGTACATCTTCCAGATTCTTAGGGTGCATACATCATTTAAACAGCATACCTCCAAAGAGACCCAAAGCAGCTTTATTCTGGCAGTCTGTAACAGGCCAATAGATGTAAAGAACAAAGCAAAGGAGAACAATGTAAAAGAACGTACAAAATTCTGGCAGGCATAACTGTTTGTACTCACCTTCAAGGCTTTATGGATGAGGAGGGAACTACAGTAAATGGTGGCTGCTCAATGTATGGGGGAAGTGATCAGGTGTGATCAGGGGGGGAAAAATGTGTATATGTCCAAAAAGGATGCAAAGGCAAGAGGTAAGGAACAGTATTTACTCATAAAAAAAGGAACCATACCCTTTTCTAAGTAGAATGGTGAAAGGCAAGAGTTTATTGTTGTATGGAATGCATTGGTTGTAATCCCACTTCGATCCGTCAGGAGAGGCGGGAAAATAGAAATAAAATTATTATTATTATTATTACTATTATTATTATTAAAAGAAGCATTGACCCCCACTATTCTTGGTGCTTCTTTGAGAAGACGTGCCAAAGAGCCACCACTATTTTCTCACTCAGATATTCAAAAAAGGCCAGTGGTGGTGCTGTGGTGAAGAGAGTAGAGAGGGGTCAGTGCTGCTTTTAGGTTCTCCTGGGACAGTCTAAGCTTTTGCCTTTCTCCACTTTACTCAGAGAAGGGGATGGCTCCTGTAATGACTGGGCCTCCAGTCATTGGAAGACTTCTGCCAGGGAATAAGAATAGGTTGGAAGGGAGGCACATGTAAATAAGCAATGACATCACAGCTGACGGAAGGCTCACTTGACCAATCAGTGATCAGGAGTGAAAGTTCTTCTGGAAGCTTCTAAGAGAAAAAGCCTCAGAGACCAGGTGACAGTTGGAGAGAGAGAGGCAGAAAGAGAATCTTCCGCATTTAGTGGTTTCTACAGTGAGAATTCGAAGTGGATATATCTCCCTCAAGTTAGTCTTACAGGTTAGGAAAACTGTAGTGTTGTGCCGACAGCAAGAAGGCATAATTCAGGCAGATAGTCTATGCTAAGCTAAGACCTGTAACTATATTTCAAATCCATCAAGGCCGGCATATTACATCAATATATCAGTTAGCTGAGAATGTGTCAGATTAGGACCTTTAGGCCTTATTTATTATTTTTCTGGTTGCTTGCATGAACTGAATACTTTTAGAATTACACATATTGTACCTGCAAGGCCCTTAGGATCTTGCATTATTTCTATCTTTTGGTTCTGTTTTAATTATAATAAATACTTCCTTAAAAGTATCTGCTACTTTGACACTCCTTTACACGTGTCCCAGCTCCATTGATGCTTGAGAAGATTAGCAAGAAGTAGAACTAGAAGTCCTTAACAAGTCCCAGTGTATGTTAAGGGAAATCCAATACGAATTCACTGGGTGGTGGCAGCGTGATTTGAGGATCTCCAGGGGTCATCTTCAACTCAGAAAGGAGCAGGAACATAGACCAGGAGACTTAGTGAGAAGCTAAGGATCTGCTGGGACTAAGAGCCAAGGCAGTCCTGCTGTTTGGCTGCTTAGACCACAGGGGAATCATCACAGCTCCTGTTTTCCTTTTTTAAAAGTAAGATTTAATATTATACCTTAAGAGGCAAGGCACAGTTATTACATTGGCCTATAGATCCTGCCCTGGTGATGCAGTAGTTAAATGCTGGTACTGCAGCGTGAGTTCAATCTCAGAGGGCTCTAGGCTGACCCAGCCTTCCATCCTTTCATAGGTCAATAAAATGAGTATCCAGCTTGTTGGGGGCAATTGCTTTACAGACTGTAAACTGCTTAGAGAGTGCATAGTTCACTATGAAATGATATAGACATGTAAATGTTATTGCTATTGCTATCAGTTGACCTAGTTTTTTTGGGTCAATTCTTTGGACTAACATTTCTTGACTTGTACATGAATATATACAGTATGTGTGACTCTATATGTATTATATTTCTCCAAAATGCACCACAGGCTTTACATATCTGTGTATATCTGAAGCCAAGTCTGATACTTCTTGGGAGGTGCAAAATGGATACTCTGAGAATTATATTTTGAACAAACTTCTTTTCAATCTCTATCCAAGTCTCACTCATTGATCCAGTTTACAAGGAAGATCTGAGGGAATGTAAAAGTATATAGCTGCTTGTCCCTGGAGGAGGCAAAGAAAGGAGGCAGGTTAAATCAGAAAAAAAATACACAGAGGAAGAGAGATATGAATGATGGATTCTTTAAAAACAGGGGTTTTTTTTTTGGGGGGGGGGGGTTATAGCCATCTCCCTCTGAGTCTCAAATGGAGCTGTGCAAAGTCTGATCCCTCACAGTATGGGATTGCCATCTAGCCATCGTTTGTCCATAATTTGAGGTTTCAAAGTAGGTAATTGAAGTTCTCACCCTCTGCTTCAGAGGCAATCCACTTGCCTGAGCTAAACTGTCCCAGCAGGGCCCATCACTCAAGCAGAGAAAGACACAGCAGGACGATTCATGCGGATAGTCCAGAACCCCAAGAGGCAAGAAAAAGAAGATGTTAAAACTGTATTTGTTGAAATGAGCTGGAATATTTTGGAGCATATCGCTCAGTGACCTGGGGACACTGAGCGAGGTATTAGTGGGATCAGAGGATGGCACTGCTTTAAAGGGCTAAAAAAGGTTCCTTATGACCAATGTGCTGGCTAACCAATTATGACCAACACACTAGCTTGGTCGCTACAGGTGTCCCCTTGCTGAGGTCACAAAATAAGGAAAGGTATTGCTTGCTTGCCTTAAAATCCCTTGTTTCTAGTCTATGTTTTAACAAAGATCAAAGATACCAGAATGCAGTTCTGTGCTTGGTTTTATAAAAGGGAATAGAATAAAAAGCCAAGAAATGTGGAGTTAATGGCTAGGTCCATTTTATATAAAATAAAGTTCACTTGATTTTATTCTGTCTCTAAATCCAGAGTAGAGGTTTGGGAGCATTTTAGGAATCTGCTTATCAAGACTGACCATTATTGGGCATGCTGGAAATGAATTGAGGGAGGATGACGTGGAAGCTAGCTGTTGAAAAAAAGATCAATACAGTAGCACATCCTTTGCTGGATCTGAGTTAACAAACGAAGTTTCATTTCTATACCCTCTCCAGATTCACTTCCCTCCTCTCATTCATTTCCCATACAGAGTTAGGAGCTCTACATTCTTGGTTCACATACAACAATCCCCTGCAGCTGCTCACATTCAGGCTTACAACATTGCTATGCAGACCTAACTTTATCATGGCAGAGGGAGCTACAAGGTGTGACTCTGACACTTCCTCTCTGATAAAACAGTTAAGAAACACAGTTTTAAAGGTTGGAAGGATCTGCTCAAAAAATAACAACGTGGTCCTTTAGGGGGAAAAAACCAGGCATCCATTGCATTAAGTCCTTCACTGGTCCGCAAATTATTCACCAGACACAAAGAAATATTAAAATGCGCCCAGCTATCTGTCACCCATCTTGACTATTTTGGTTACTCTTATCAAAGGACCTCACTGTGGGAACTTTGTCCAAAAGATGGTTCTTGCAGTTCCCAAGCTATGGTAGTTTTAGCAGTGTAACTGTGTTCCCCTTTTCTGCCACTGAATGTGCTCTTACATACCATGTCGTGTTGTGATTTTGTTCCATTTAATTCAGCCAGTTTCTCTGGGGGTTTTCTTTTTTTAAAAAAATCAGTTAACTTTGTAGAAAGTAATTATATTCTGCTCATTCTACACCAGCTGGTATTTACTTCATCCTCCATCAGGCATCAACAGAGCATAGTGCTGCAAGACAGAAATATTACTCTGGCAAGTATAAATATTTCATTTTTCACACTACAAATGCGTTGATGATTTATTAATTAGCCTAAAGGCCTGCTGCTTCTGAATAGCTGGGTAGGAAAATAATTCAGCTAGGATGGCTGAGAGAGCCTCTACCATGCCTGTCCATAGTGGGGAGAAAGGAATATTCTGACCAGTGGCATATCTGGAGGCTAGAAAATTCCTCCAGTAGACCAAGAACAGAACTGATCAAGATAAAACTTGGCCATTGCTATCTTTGAACCAGTTTCTGGAGATTTCTTGCAGGATTTCAAGCAGCAGGTGCTTTGCTTTATGGCCATTTGATACACGTCCTTTTTCAATTCTCTGTCTTCTGTAGGTATTGTGTTCAAACTGATGTAGATGCTACTCCCCCACTCCTGGGAAGGAGACACCATACAGTACTTGCCCCAGACAAATATTTAAAAGAACTGAGACTGAGTATGGCATCTTTGGAGGCTTGTTCCTTCAGACAGTTAGATACATTTGTGGCTCCTTCAATGGCAAAAAAACAAGACTCCAGGAACAGATGATATTCCAATAGAACTGTTGACAGAGTCAACTCTAGTGCTTACCAACATATGTCAACAGATATGGGAAACAAAATGATGGCCAACAACAGATTAGACGCAATCGATATACATCCCCATCCAAAAAACAAAAACAAAAAGAGACACAAGAGACTGCAGTAACTATAGAACCATAGCATTAATCTCTCATGTGAGCAAAATCATGCTCAAATTTCTGAAACATAGGCTCTAACCATACAAGGACAGAGAAATCCCAGAAGTCCAAGCAGGGTTCAGGAAAGGAAGAGGCACCAATGATCACATTTCAAATATATGATGGCTAATGCAGCTCACCAAGGAATTCGAAAAGAAAACCAGCATTTGCTTTAGAGACTATAGCAAAGCTGTTGACTGCATAGATCATGAAAGGCTATGGAATTAGCTTACTTGCTAATTAGCTTACTTGCTGTTCACCGCTATGATCTTTGGAATAGCGGTATATAAATAAAACAAATTATTATTATTATTATTATTATTATTATTATTATTATTATTATTATTAT